>NW_025404229.1:0-4639 GCF_020080835.1 Cotesia glomerata
GTTACTAAGCTCTCAGGGGAGAGCGTGGTGCCAATAGTTTCATCAGTACTGCTTTTGTAGTCCTTCCACCGGTCACACTCAAAGAACGTGTGCTCGACGTTGTCAATTTTGTCTGGGCAGTATTTTCACGTTGGTGTGCTGTGCAGTCCCATCTTAAATAGATAGGCATTGACTTGCCCATGTCCCGTTAATAGCTGGGTCAAAAAAAATAATTTTAGATACACTATAAAAATTTTTTATTAAATTTTACTATGGTGCATTGCATTCCTGGACTATAACGAGACTGATAGCAAATTTTATCAATTGTACACATTAAATTTAAAAATGTTCCATAGTAAACATATGCGTATTAGCTTAATTTATGACTAATACGCATACGTTTACTGTGGAACATTTTCAAATTTAAGATGTACAATGGATTAAATTTGTTATCAGTCTCGTTATAGTCCAGGAATGCAATGCACCATAGTCAAATTTAATAGAAAATTTTTATAATTGTTTTGTCGGAAAGTACTCAATGAGAGCAATTCCCGTAATTCTTAATTTTTTAATTTTAATGATGTCAAGAGGTTAGGTAAATTTCTGTTAAATAATTATACTCGATTTTTGGGGATAAATTATGTGAAGAATTTATTGCCCCAAGAGAAGAAAACCCCCAGCAAGTGCTGGAGGAAAAACTCCTCGAAAATGTACAGAGTTAGTTAGTGTGTATGTGTGTGTGATTGTATATGTATGTAATGAGAAATTGCGTCTCAAGGAGAGACACAATAGGGGTGAGCTCAGCCACCTGATTGATTAGCTGGTATAGGAACCAGTTAGATGTTTGATGAACTAATACAGGGATTAGTTGTATATTTAATTTATAATAGTACAGAGACTAGTTGTCGTTGTAATGAATACTATTACAGTGACTAGTGTAGTTGTAATGAATACTAGTACAGTGACTAGTGTAGTTGTAATGCAATACTAGTACAGGGACTAATTGTAATTTATTATTGCTAGCACAGTGACTAGTTGCAATTATTGAACACTAATACAGAGATTAGTTATATATTTGATAAATACTAGTACAGGGACTAGTAGTAATAATTTACTGAATGTGAAAAATTATCAGTATTGAATTATATTAAGCTACGTTAATTATTGCGCGTCAATTCTAGTAAGTTAAAAACAATGGCCGCGATGCCGTAACAGTTAAACAAATTACGACGTAATAGATTGCTGCGATGGCGTCGTTACTAAATTCCCGAGATTCTAATTGACACTGTTTATTGAATATAAAGTCACTATTATTGATAATTAAAATAATTGATTAATTAAAATGATATTAATATTGGTATTTAATGAAATGAAACGCGTGGAGTCACGATGTAAGAATTATGATTTTAGTTTTTATAAGCAGATTACGTGAGTATTCACAGAAAGTCGTACGAGTACTGAAGTCCAAGCACAACTGTTGCTCCCGCTCATGCGTTGCCTCGTGCCGGCCGGCTTCTCTCCCGCGTACGTCCGTGCGCATGTGCAGCAGCCATAATGTCGTACGTGCAGCTACGGAATTTAGTGATGTTACTCGAAGCTCTCGCGTCACATATAATACCAACACAAATACAATCGTATGCACGTAGAGATCACGGTCTCTGTAAAGGCGTTAGGCTAAACAACAATGTATAATAATTTCAATTAAATAGTGGTGATGTTATTCAACTAGATTCTCCTAATTCAGAAAACCAGATTTTTCTCTCAGTGTATGAATAATCAAACCATTCGCTCTTTTATTCAGCCCTTTATTATTAAAAGCTCAGAAAAATTAAAATCAAAAAGGGTAAAAAATTTTCAGAATCTAGTAACCCGTAAATGCCGATAAAAGTTCTAGAGTAAAAAGACGAAGTTTTAACAGCAAAATAAGAGAATCTCTTCTTGTATTTTTCTATACTCAACCATACATGTGTGACTACTATATTTTAATTCTGAGATAACTTTGATACACTACAATAAAATATAGATAGATTCTTATTCTTATCAATAATGTAAATTGTAAGGATCAGGCTGAAATTGCTCTTGAACATTATATACATTATAATCATTGTCTGAATTCGTTGGTACTGAAAATAATTTGTAAATTGTTATTTCTGGTTAAAATGTAGGTGTGCTGCAGACCTCACAGTGTTTTGACAAAAACTACATCGAGAGGTTCAATGTCAGGCGTTAGTCAAACAGCAAGTCCAGTTGAAGAGCGTGGGCCGCCTCCAGGGCAAGCACCTGTTTTAAGCTCGCACGGATCAATAGGATCTATTACAAGTGCTGTTAGTACGGGTTCCACGAGCTCAACTTCAGCTCATGCACCGATATTGTCTAGTGATGTTAACGGATCTGATATTCATCAATTGCAGCGAAGAGATTCACAAGGTAAATAAAAAGCAAAAAACAATTAGCTATTAATCAATAGTATTTTCATTTCAATAAGTATAATCAGTATGATTTGCATTCTCTGAATTTAAAGCTTAACTTCAAACGGAAAAAAATTATGTTACAAATTTTGTATCTAATTTATTATGTGCTACATACTTACTATGGTCCAACACTTTTCATACCACTCAGCCATAAATGGAATCACTCGATACAAATTTTCTATCACTTTTTTCCAATATATTTTATTCTTTACATTAGAAGTATTACTATTTGTACTTACGTGGGCTGATATATTTTAACTCATTGGAAGTAAAGTTCATTTTTAAAAAATTTGAGGAATCTGGATCTCTCGATCACATTTCGATTGTTATACTATTAAAAATACCGAACTCGACACCCACATACTTTTTCTCTCAATTCACTTTTAATTTCCAATTAATTATTCAAATTTTAACAGTATCTCAATCAAGCGCGACTAGTAATGCACCACCTGCAAGCCGTCGTTTTGATGAACCACCACCATTACCACCATCAAGAATTTCTTTTCATCGTCAAGGAAGTCAATCTCAAGCAACTCCTAGTGAAGATACTGAAGATACGATGAAAAATTTGCGAAAAACTTTTGCAGGTATATTTGGTGAAATGTAAAGAAAAAAAAAGGCAATTAATTATATTAAAAATATGATATTGTCATTGTTATATCATAAAATGTTTTCAATGCCAATACTTGATAACACTTCACATTAATAAAAATGAACGAAAAAAAACTGAATTTATAATGTAGCTTCATATTATCGTAAGTTGAGCTGTAAGCAAAAATTAGCTGTCAAGCAAGACTGAAATAGAAAAATAGTCAAAGATTTTCTAAATAGTAACAATGTACTCATTTACCATATATTTATAATTTGACCCAACACAATAGATCGAAGCAATTAGTTGTAATAAACTAAACAAAATAGAATACGAATATGATGATTTAGATATCATTAATATTTAGTTATGGAACACATAAACCATATTTAAATGACAAATAATATTACATAATAGAAAATGATTGCATTTGATCATTTTGATTCTAGTTCATATTTACAAATTGTTACCAGTTAATAAGATAAGATAATTATTGATTTAGAAAGACATATATGCAAAATGATTTACTGTTTCTAATGATTGACTGATAAATAAATCGATGTTTCAGCTTTTATAGAATTAACATTTATTAATGTAAGTTCCCTTCATCATTTTTATAAAAACACTGATAACAATAGTTCATAAATATCAATACGTTGATTATTCTTAATTTGTAAGTGATCGTAACTCATTACTCTAAAAGTTATTCCAGAAAACATTATTCTAAAAGTTCAATTTTTAGAACTTGTCAAAATCTACCAGGCTAAATCGGTTCAAATTTGTCGGAAGTCTAAGCTTAGAGAAACTTTTTCAATTGTCATCAACTGCGTTTAATCGATTAATTCGTATAAAAAACACATATAATTTTCATATTAGTTAATTTTGAGCTCAAACATCTGAGAGTTGTTTTGGATCATCATTTGTTGACATTTTCAAATAGCAATATCTTTTAAACGCGTCATTTGTGTTTGAATCGTTTAACGATATGCAATGTAGTTTTTCGAGCACAAAAAATTGATAAAACTAGTCTAGTTTGTATTCGTTATTACGAAGCGCGTAAGGTAGTGCTATAGCCTCGCCTTAACAAAATCAAGCAATTTTTTAAAGTAAAAATGTCTATTTTATTCATATTGCACTTATAAAATAATATAAATACACGTATGTCGAGAAAAAACACTTATTTTGACGAATTTGATATTGTAAAAGGACATTTATTTTATTGAGTGTAAAAAAAAACTGATTGAAAAAAAATTTCCGAACCTGTCTGGATGTGTGTATGTACGAATCTGGTACGATTACACCCACAAAACATACCGAGATTATTTTTTTTGTTAGTTTCCGAATTACAACACGCAGTTTTCTTTTGCAAATAGCTGTGTAATTCGGAGTCATTCAATTATAATTAATAAAAAACTAGAAATTCAAATTGCGCGCATACGCGCGCGCTCTAATCTTGAACCGATAAGGAATCAGGGTCCATGTTTTCGATACTAAGCTAACTTCATTCACAATCAATTTTAGTGTATAGGATAAAAAAATTAGACTAGTCTTTGGTATATATATAGTATATATATATATATATATATATATATATATATAT
>NW_025404230.1:0-4635 GCF_020080835.1 Cotesia glomerata
TAGTCTAGTCAACAAGTTCAAAAACGTGAGAAAATAGAGATAAAGGTCCTAAAAACATGAGCGATGGCTCATTCGATGCAAAATCACCTCTAGAAAAATGTTTTTAAGGATTTTGGTGCAGGTAAAAAATTGCAATTGTTATTAACAAAATAAGATGGAAAAAAAACGATATTTCGTTTTTTGTTAATAACTCGAAAAATATTAATATTTAAGCAATTTTGAAAAAAGCCCGTTAAAGAGGAGAAAGAAAGAATTTCAAGAAAAAGTCCGCCTACTCCGGAACTCTATCTCCATTATTTATAATTTTAATTTGACGTTGAAAATAGGGCTCCGCGCGGCTGTTACGGCATGCGCGCGCCGCCGCTAAAGAAGGCTCAGCAATAAAAATAATTTTTTATAACATAAAATGTGATTTTAAAAATTTGAAAAAATTCTAGTATCTTCTTAACACTTGAAAGAATCGAGCCGCGAAGAAAAAAAAGTTTAATCACCATTTTTGAAAAAGTTATCTAATTGTTAACTAACAAATTTTTTCCCAATCTCCGTTGGCATAAACAATGGGATAAAAGGTATAAATAATTGGCCTATAAATTTTAAACTTCATTGGAGCCCTTTTGATATATATACTTTATAAGATCCTGCGATAAATTTTCATTAAAGTTTATTAATTTGTTAATTATGATTTTTATAACTATTGAAAAATTAAAAATCTAAAAAGTTGATAAAAATTTTTTTCAACTAATATTTAGCTATGCCTGTTTTTCACATTAAGCAATGGCAGTAATTAATATAGGTTATGAATTTTTACGTAATTTGTTTATAAAATTGTTTTAAACAAATAGAAATTCAATATTTTTGAAAAATTTTTTTGCTATTTGGTTGTCCACAAAAATTATGATTTTTAAAAAAAATTTTTCTTAATTTTAATTTTTAATTGTTTAAAAACGATTTTTTCATATTTCGATTGTTTAAACAATTAGTTAAGAAAAAATTTTGCTTTTAAAAATCATAATTTACACTTTAAATAGTTTGGCAAAAAAAAAATTTTTTTTATTAATTATTTAATTGTTTATTAGTTTAACAATTTGTTATAAACAAATATTGACCAACGTTATATTTTTTTCTGAAGCAGAAAAAAATTATAAAAACAGCCATATATAAAAAAGTTCCAAAAAAAATTTTCTTTTATTTATTATAATTAATTTTAATATCATACGGTACGGTAATTATCGCCACTACTTGATTTGTCAATTAAAAAATTGATATATCTTTTAAACTATCAGAGATACGATAAAGGACATTCAGGTCTTTTTATAGAGAATGAATTTTCTTTCAGATGGATCTAAGATCAAGTTCGTATCTATTGTTTATTAGCTATTACATGCATTTGTTTATAAAAATTCTGTATTTTTTGACTTTTCGTATCTTTTGTGATCTTTAACTTGTTAAATTATGCAGATACAGCAAAAACCTTCAAACAATTTTGTTGAGGGATTAATTTTCTTTATATTAATTGTTAATCATACTTTTATTGCTAATTGTTTAAACATTATATCTGTTTTTGCTTTATTCTTATGACAATATTATCGAATTTTCGTAAATTTTTATTTTCTCGTAGTGGTATTTTATTTTGAAAATTACAATAAATAAGTAGAATCTCGATGAAAAGTCTATTAAACTGTTTAGGAAATCACGGGAACAATTTTAAATAATATACACAAAAAGAATTTTGATTTTTTACATAATAAAATAGAATACATTTATGTTCAACGGAGCTCCAGTCAAATGAACACCAAACACAGTAAGTATATTGTTTAAACATTCTGTATTTTTTTGACTTTTTCGTATCTTTTGTGATCTTTAACTTGTTAAATTATGCAGATACAGCAAAAAACCTTCAAACAATTTTGTTAAGGGATTAATTTTCTAACTTTATATTAATTGTTAATCATACTTTTATTGCTAATTGTTTTAAACAATATACTTACTGTGTTTGGTGTTCATTTGACTGGAGCTCCGTTGAACATAAATGTATTCTATTTTATTATGTAAAAATCAAAAATTCTTTTTTGTGTATATTATTTAAAATTGTTCCCGTGATTTCCTAAACAGTTTAATAGACTTTTCATCGAGATTCTACTTATTTATTGTAATTTCAAAGCAAAATACCACTACGAAAAAATAAAATTTACGAAAATTCGATAATATTGTCATAAGAATAAAAGCAAAAACAGATATAATGTTTAAACAATTAGCAATAAAAGTATGATTAACAATTAATATGTTAGAAAATTAATCCCTTAACAAATTGTTTGAAGGTTTTGCTGTATCTGCATAATTTAACAAGTTAAAAGATCACAAAAGATACGAAAAAAGTCAAAAAATACAGAATGTTTAAACAAATATACTTACTGTGTTTGGTGTTCATTTGACTGGAGCTCCGTTGAACATAAATGTATTCTATTTTATTATGTAAAAAATCAAAATTCTTTTTGTGTATATTATTTAAAATTGTTCCCGTGATTTCCTAAACAGTTTAATAGACTTTTCATCGAGATTCTACTTATTTATTGTAATTTTCAAAATAAAATACCACTACGAAAAAATAAAAATTTACGAAAATTCGATAATATTGTCATAAGAATAAAGCAAAAACAGATATAATGTTTAAACAATTAGCAATAAAAGTATGATTAACAATTAATATGTTAGAAAATTAATCCCTTAACAAAATTGTTTGAAGGTTTTTTGCTGTATCTGCATAATTTAACAAGTTAAAGATCACAAAAGATACGAAAAAGTCAAAAAAATACAGAATGTTTAAACAATATACTTACTGTGTTTGGTGTTCATTTGACTGGAGCTCCGTTGAACATAAATGTATTCTATTTTATTATGTAAAAAATCAAAATTCTTTTTGTGTATATTATTTAAAATTGTTCCCGTGATTTCCTAAACAGTTTAATAGACTTTTCATCGAGATTCTACTTATTTATTGTAATTTTCAAAATAAAATACCACTACGAGAAAATAAAAATTTACGAAAATTCGATAATATTGTCATAAGAATAAAGCAAAAACAGATATAATGTTTAAACAATTAGCAATAAAAGTATGATTAACAATTAATATGTTAGAAAATTAATCCCTTAACAAAATTGTTTGAAGGTTTTTTGCTGTATCTGCATAATTTAACAAGTTAAAGATCACAAAAGATACGAAAAAGTCAAAAAAATACAGAATTTTTATAAACAAATGCATGTAATAGCTAATAAACAATAGATACGAACTTGATCTTAGATCCATCTGAAAGAAAAATTCATTCTCTATAAAAAAGACCTGAATGTCCTTTATCGTATCTCTGATAGTTTAAAAGATATATCAATTTTTTAATTGACAAATCAAGTAGTGGCGATAATTACCGTACCGTATGATATTAAAATTAATTATAATAAATAAAAGAAAATTTTTTGGAACTTTTTATATATGGCTGTTTTTATAATTTTTCTGCTTCAGAAAAAAATATAACGTTGGTCAATATTTGTTTATAACAAATTGTTAAACTAATAAACAATTAAATAATTAATAAAAAAATTTTTTTTGCCAAACTATTTAAAAGTGTAAATTATGATTTTTAAAAAGCAAAATTTTTTCTTAACTAATTGTTTAAACAATCGAAATATGAAAAAATCGTTTTTAAACAATTAAAATTAAAATTAAGAAAAATTTTTTTTTAAAAATCATAATTTTTTGTGGACAACCAAATAGCAAAAATTTTTCAAAAATATTGAATTTCTCTATTTGTTTAAAACAATTTTATAAACAAATTACGTAAAAATTCATAACCTATATTAATTACTGCCATTGCTTAATGTGAAAACAGGCATAGCTAAATATTAGTTGAAAAAAAATTTTTATCAACTTTTTAGATTTTTAATTTTTCAATAGTTATAAAAAATCATAATTAACAAATTAATAAACTTTAATGAAAATTTATCGCAGGATCTTATAAAGTATATATATCAAGGGCTCCACGAAGTTTAAAATTTATAGGCCAATTATTTATACCTTTTATCCCATTGTTTATGCCAACGGAGATTGGGAAAAAATTTGTTAGTTAACAATTAGATAACTTTTTCAAAAATGGTGATTAAACTTTTTCTTCGCGGCTCGATTCTTTCAAGTGTTAAGAAGATACTAGAATTTTTTCAAATTTTTAAAATCATTTTATGTTATAAAAAATTATTTTTATTGCTGAGCTCTCTTTAGCGGCGGCGCGCGCATGCCGTAACAACCGCGCGAAGACCTATTTTCAACGTCAAATTAAAATTATAAATAATGGAGATAGAGTTCCGGGAGTACGGACTTTTTCTTGAGTACTCTTTAAGCGGAGCTTTCAAAATTGCTTAAATATTAATATTTTTCGAGTTATTAACAAAAACAGAAATATCGTTTTTTCCATCTTATTTTCGTTAATAACTTAATTACTGGTGCACTACTTTTACCTGCCAAGAAGCCATCGCTTCAAAAAACATTTTTCTAGAGGTGATTCCGAATCCGAATGAGCCATCGCTCATATTTTTAGGACCTTTATCTCTCTATTTTTCCACGTTTTTGAACTTGTTGACTAGACTA
>NW_025404231.1:0-4626 GCF_020080835.1 Cotesia glomerata
GCCCGAGAAAAATGTTTCTATATAATCATATATAATTGTATATAATCATATATGACTATATATAATTATATATGGAATCACATATATAATTATATACAATTATATATAGTCATATATAATTATATATAATCATACATGATTATATATGGAATTGTATATAAGATTATATATAATTATATATGACTATATATGGAGCAATATACAGTATTCAGGATTATATATAATCATACATAATTATAAATGGAATTGTATATGAGGTCATATATAATCATATATAATTATAAATGACTATATATGGAGCAATCATACAGTTCATCCAAGATTATATATAATCCCATATATAATTATATATAAGTATATATAATTATAGCAATGCAACTATATAATAATTAACATATATAAAAATTTTTTCTTTGAAAAAAAATTTTTTTTTGGTAATCACGAAAAGTGTAAAATGATGATCATAATTACAAGTTTAAATAATTCTGAAATACAAAATTTGTTACATTCTCCTATGAAGAGATGTTTTGGTCTGTAACTGCCGCTACTACCTAATAGTAAAATCATTATTTGATTTTATTATTTAAATAAGTGTTATATTATAATGAGATTCGGTCAAATAAATAAATTATGAATTATGACTATCCAAATATATTATATAATCAATTTTTTGCTAATATTTTATTTATGATAAACTCATATGATACATTATGTAGATCATAGAATCATTGTCATCTAAGACAGCAGCACAGCAGACAGAAACTTCAAGACGCACGGAGATCACTAAGAAGTTAAGCAGCATTGAGCAGGGGTTAATAGTTGGATGGGTAGACCGTTGGTGTTATAGCCGTAAAATTATAGCTAGATTTTTTGCATTATAATTGGTTACAGAGAAATTGCGTAGGATCATAATTAAATACCCCATATCCTCATAAAATTAACCCAATAATTAATCAGATGTAATAAATATATAATTAAATATTGTTATATATAATTATATATGATTATATTTGGCCATTTTTCATATATAATCATATATATATAACCAATTTATATATAAATATATATACTCATTATATTGTTATAAATATTTTTCTCGGGGAGTGCCTTGGTACTCTGAGCTATTGTGAAACGAATCTTTTCTTATATACAATTTTGTAGCAAATTTGATGTACTAAAAAGTCAAGAACCAAATTTTTGTATTTTTATCGTGATGGTTCACTCTGAACAAAGCTAAAAAATTAGAAAAATAGGATTTTGTTGGTCTGTAACTTTGAAAATATTGATGATACCGAAAATTTTATCTGGATGTTTTTGTGTAGTGCGTTAAATGGACTACAAAAATTGTCATTTGTTTTTTTTATTCTTATCTTGCTTGGATAGTTTAGCTAAAAATTACGAAAACAGCACGAAATTTGGGGAAAATTGATACTGTAAAGCTTTATAAAAAGTCAGGCTTCGATGGTAAGCAATATGAACCAATGAAATTTTTTCGTTCAAAAATTTAATCCCAAATGAGGTCTAATAATAGTTTATTTTATGAAAACTGAAATCTTCAGACGTTGCGGCAGTAAAATGAAAAAAATGCCTTTCTCCTCCGTGCTATTTAAAATGGGGAAAAACTTCAGAATCGATTAAAAATTAAGAACTCTCTTTTAGACAGGCCTGTCTCGGCATCTTCTACGATATTATTTAGAGCGGAAAGTGAAAAAAAATATCCGATTTTTTCTCGGCACACCCTAATATACATATATAGCAGCAGCATATATATAGCAGCAGTTGTTGTATATATATATATATAGTTATATATATATATATATATATAATATATGAAGTATATAAATATATAATATATAAACATATAAGCGAAAAATTGATGTGGGTACCAAAATGAAAGGTCCTCGATGAGTAAGCATAATGTCGGAGTGAGCTTATATCTGTAAAAATTCTCAAATAATTCACAAGATATAAGGTTGGCATTTATTAATTATGTAATCTAGAAATTGAGTATTTTCTCTTAATGATATTCTCTTAATAATATAGATGATAGGATTACAATTAATTAAATTATAATGGAACCATCAAATGATGTTTCATAATTTTATCTTGTGAAAAATATTAATAATTGATAATAATAAGACTTTTTAGTAACCCAAATCTTGATGATTGCTATTTTGATAATCATAGTCAATCATTCAAAATAATCAATAACAGCTCTAATATTTGGAAATTTTTATCATATATGGATTTAAACGATTGTGTTATTATTTGTTTTAATATTTTAAAGGAAAAAATGCTCATCACTAAAATATGGATGCAAATAAAGAATTGAATTGAATAAATTTATATTATTTTTTCTTTCAGAATTTTTACAATCTGAGATGGTTACAGTTACCATCTTCGATTAGAGCAGTTATAATTTTTAATAATTACAATTATCATTTTCGATGGTAATCATTACCATGATTAATAGTAACTAGTACAATTGTCAATGATAACACCTATTATTTTGTGACTAATTAATTTTATTACTATTTCAAATTAGTAGGAGTTAATATTTTCGTATAGTAAATACTATTATTAATTTTTCTCTTTGTAGGGCAGTAAGTAAGAAATATCTCATATCACAGGTGATTGTTGGCCGACACGAAGCCGAGGTCAACAAACATGTGATCTGAGGCTTTCTTATTTACTGCCTATGGTGTGTATACTACTTTTCTCCTGGACGGAGGCGGAAAGCGGCAACTTCGTTTAGCGCAGCGGGGCTAAAGTTGACGCTTTACGCCCGGAAGGGAGAAAAAGTAAATAATACAAATTCGTATCGAAAGGAAATAAATTTTTGAACTTTAAGGATGATAAATGATGAAAATTTTGTCAATAACCACGAAATTGGAACACCGAAAAGACGGATGTGGAGGATAAAAGTACCAAATTCAGTAATGGGTAATTAAAAAAAAAATTTTCTTTTATTAAACGTTATTATTACATAAATAGGATTTATTACAATTACATAAACATTTAAACAGGAGAAAAAGCTTAGATGCCTCGTTAATCGGTGATAAAATATCTAAAGAATCATCAGGAAATATTCATAAAATGTGGCAACCAATGCTGTGTGTCCAAAATGAAATAGCTACTAAATCTGTCAAGGAGAACTTGGATATAATCGAGAATAATTTAGACGAAGTAAAGCAGTTAAGCAAAGAGGAAATGAAACTCAAGGATGAAGAACTCGATCTGGACTTGGAAGAAATTTCGCCTGAGGTGATGGAGTACGCTAAACGGGAACTTGGTGAAACAGATGAAGTCAAGTGTCAAACGTTACAAGAGCTAAGAGATATGCGATTTATGGTAATTATTATCATTTTAAATTCTAACAATGAACATGTGCTACTGTCTCTCTCAATTTTCACGGTATAGTCTTGAGTAGTTTCTTTTGAAGCGCTGCACCTGCTATTTTCGACTACACGGAAAAAGAAAACAGGAATAATTACATTATAAAAATGTAAAATCGGTCCTGTCGTAATCAAAACTAGAAAAAATTACAGTTTGAAATAACATTTTCTCTAAATCTCAATTTTTGAATTTAATTTTCAGAGCTTTTCAATGTAAATATTACATTCTACAATGTAAATCTTATAAAATCTGTAATGTAATTACAATCTGAAACTGTAATTTTTCTCCAGTTTTTCATCACGAAAGCGCCACGTTGCATTATATACTGTAATTTTTTTCGAGTTTTTTTGCCGTGTACCAAAAAATCGGAAGGTTATCATATCCCAAAGGGGCACAAATTTTTTTTTTAACATATTACCGTCTCGATTTACATCACGTCTAAAAGTTCTCAAATAATGTCATCGAACTATTTCAAGTTACCAACTGGCCACGGAAAGAAAAATATGGGAACCATTCTCATACTCTCATGGGAGCAGTTCCCAGGCAATTATAGGAACTGTTCTCATAATTATAGAAAATTTTCCCAGAATTATGGGAAAATTTCCCATAATGATGGGAATGGTTCCCATAATGGTATAGGAATGGTTTCTATAATTATAGGAATTATTCCTATACAATTATAGGAACCATTCCTATAATATTATGGGAAATATTCCCCTAATGATATAGTAATGGTTCCTATATCATTATGGGAACTATTCCCATAATGGTATAGGAAGGATTCCTAGAATATTATAGGAATCATTCCTATACCATTATGGGAATCATCCTCAAAATAAAATAAAGATAAAATCTTCGTGCAGAGTGAGTTCGAAATGAATCCTATAATATATACACTAGACTGCGTCAGAATAAAAAAAACTTTTTTTTTTGAGTAAATACATCTAAAAAGTTTCTTTGTTAGACCAAAAAAAACCTCCTAAAAGATGAACTTGATATCTTGAAAATTGAGCTGGCGCATGGGGGGGGGGGTCACCTTTCCCATTTAAAATACATTGAAAAAAAACTTTTTTCTGTATTTTCATTGTAAATCGTCAAAAAATTTTTTCTTTCAAATTTCCCTTTTCGTCATCTTGTAAGAATTAAATTCTCTACAAAAAAGTTCTCTTTCATTTTTTCGCTAGAATGCATAGGAAAAAAGTTACAGGGCTTTAAAAAACGAAAATTATA
>NW_025404232.1:0-4624 GCF_020080835.1 Cotesia glomerata
GTTTTTCTCGTTAATAGAGGCATCGATACGAAAAGTTCTCCTAGCCATGGCGTTTAAGTGGTAGCGTAAGCGGTGGAGGATTGGACTAACGGTTTAAAGAATACGCAACGGAGTTTTAATTCCGTTGTTTTAATTATTTATGTGGGACGTTTTCGACGGACGAATTTACCACGCCTTCGTTTGACCGGAACACGGATTTTATTAAGAATAGATGTACTTACTCTTTGTGATTTTTTTGTTACCGGATCCGTGATCCCGGGGCCGCTTTTTAGCGCCTTTTCCTTGAATTGGCCCCTCTGGTTGGTCCTTGCAGCGGATGGAGTTGGATGGAGCTGGGCTGGGGCTGCCATTACTTATAAGGGCTTTCTTATTTTTAAGAAATGAATTAACCTCGAAACTGATTTCACTTCTTATGATATTTATTTTTATAACCACAAACTTCTTACACTTTCAGCCAATATTAATTTTAACGTAATTTATTTTAATGAATTTTATTGATTTGGTTGAGCTTAACGTCCTCCAGTCCCCTGTAGGGTAAAGTGCGCAAAACTAGCTTTTTTAGGAAATTTTGAATGAGAACTTAATGACCGAATTCCCCGCCTAAGTGCAGGGCAAATTAGAACTTTGAGAATATTGTTCTCTATGATTTCACTTACTTGCCGAATTCTCGCCTAAGTGCAGGGCAAATTAGAACTTTGAGAATACGACTCTCTAACATACTTGTAATTAATACGCGGCTCTGTCGGTTAAACCGCGTCCAAACTTCCTTTAAGTGCAGTGCAAAATTAAAGCAAAGGACTCTACAAGGCACGGGCCCGTCAATTCAAACGCGGAAGTCGAATTAATTAACAAAGACCGGGAGCGGCCCCTGCTTTCTCGTTTTTAAATGCTCGCAGTGCTAAGCTTGCAAAAGTCCCCCGCGGTCAACCAGCAGTCGCGTAGCTTCTATTTTACGTGAAGCGCATGGAGAAGTCTTTCATCTGGGCGGACGATTTAAACTTAAAGAAAAGAGAAGAGAGAAAAAAATTTGCGGGTGGACATAACACACTCCAGGCTCCGCCAACAAAGAGGCAAAAGTCCTGATTACCTTAATAAGTTATATACTTGAAGAAAACTCTGGCACCGAATCGGCTTCCTTCTTTTTGGATACTTTGGCTGGTGATGTTGCTTCAGTGGACACCGCACTACTTCTGATTTTCTGCAACTACTCAATCCGGATCAAAACCTCAAAATTTCCCCACTTAATGCTAGTCTGTCCCGAAGTACATCGAGACGCGCCAGTGCTGCGTTTATTTATCGCACGCGTGTGGTTTTACCGTCATAGGGTAAATCACCATATTGCTGCAAGCATGCCTATTTTACAAAGAAACATATTTAAATTATCGTCAGCTATTTAAATGTCACTTTAGAATTTTTGCCGGTTGCGTTGCGTAGAGGCGATGTGAGGGAAAATTATCATTCGCGGCCACCTAGATCTAATTGTTGTTTGTAATGATAATTCGTTTCTTGTTCAGGGATGGTTTACGTATCTGGAATGCGCTGCCAGCTGAAATTGGCTACAAAGCCGAGAGAGTTTCGAAATATTCCGTAGACTGTGCATATGATTATTATTTCGAAAATTATTGATCTGCTATATTGAACGTTTATTACTGCTATTGAAGATTGTTGAGCTTTGTATAACACAAGTTGATTATTTTGAGTAAGCATGATTAACAAATGTTGCATTACCGTTAATTACTATATTAATTTTTGATTTTTATTTTATGTATCTAAAACTCTGTACATCATACACTAATTATTAGGGCCGAGAATTTTTTTTTTTTTAAAGAGAGAGACAGAAGATAGGTGTAGCCAAAGTGTTCTGATTCGTCGTAATAAATTAATTGCTTTTTGTTTTTCGCAACTTCAAGTGAAGACAGCAGCTTGAAGAAAAAAATAAAAAATTAGATTGCTAATCCAACATGAAAAAATATATGAAAAATATATGTCAATAAAAATAGGTTGGTTTGGCAAATGTAAAGGTGCTTGTAAAACAAATACAATGTCTGTACTGCTCTCAGATAAATAAAAGAAGATAATTCTTGAAGCACAGTGTTGGGACCAAAATGTTTAGATAAAATTAATTTAAGGTGAACAGTGACAAGCTGGCAATTTCGCTGAAGATCGCGTGGAAGGAATTGCTCCCCGGTCTCACTGGTAATTTTGCTGGAGATCGCACTGACGTTCTTTTAAAGCGTCTCGCTAGAACTCTTGCTAACAGCCGCCAAGTCTCGCTGGAGATCACGCTGACGGTTATTCTAGAGGTCTCGGCTGACGGTCTCACTGGAGGTCGTTTTGCTGGAAGTTGTGCTAATGGTATTGCTGCCGGCCTCGCCTGGTGATTTTGCTGGCGATCGCGCTGACTGGTCACGCTGGAGATCACAAAGCTGACGGTCTCGCTGGAGATAACGCTGACGATCTAGCGGAATCACGCTGACGATCTTTGAGGTCTTCACGCTGACGGTCTTTCTGGAAGTTTCGCTGGAAATCACCAGCGAGACCTCCATAAAGATCGTCAGCGTGATCTTCCAGCGAGATCGCCAGCGCGATCTCCAGAAAGACCGTCAGCGTTATCTCCAACGAGACTTCCAGAAAGACAGTCAGCGGTGATCACCAGCGAGACCTCTAGAAAGATCGTCAGCGTGATCTCCTGCGAGATCGTGAGCGTGATCTCCAGCGAGACTCCCAAAAAAACCGTCAGCGGCGTCACCAGCGAGACCTTTAGAAAACCGTCAGCGTGATCTCCAGCGAGACCTCCAGAAAGATTGTCATGCGTGATCTCCAGCGATACCTCATCGCCGTGATCGCTAACAAAAATTATCAGCGTGGACCGGCAGCGTGATCTTCAGAAAGATCGCTCAGTGTAATCACCAGCGTGACCTCCAGAAAGATCGTCAGCGTGGTCTCCAGCGAGACCGTCAGCAAGAGTTTTAGCGAGACCTTTAGAAAGACCGTTGGTGTGGATCACCAGGAAGAGACCTCCACAAAGACATCGTCAGTGTGGATCTCCAGAAATGCCCCGCCAGTGTGGATCTCCAGAAAGACCTGTCAGCGTGATCTCCAGCGAGCATCGTCAAGGGACGTGATCTCCAGCGATACCCATCACCGTGATCGCCATACTCAAATTACCAGCGATACTCTTAGCAATACCCATCAGCCTCGATATCCAGCAAGATCTTTAGCGAGACCGTCAGCGAGACCTCTAAAAGACCGTCAGCGTGATTTCCAGCAAGACTATCGGCAAGAGTTCTAAAGCAAGCACCTCCAGTGAGCATCCTTCAAAACCGTCAGTGCGATCCCTCCCCAGCAAAATTACCAGTGAGGCCGGGACCAATTCTTTTTACGCGATCTTGAGCGAATTCGCCAGCTTGTTTACTGTTCCTCTCTTTAAAATTGATTTCCCCATTAAACATTTTAGTCCCAACACTGTGTTTCACATTCTCTTCTTTATTTATCAGTACGAGATAGCAGTACAGACTTTGTATTTGTTTCTTACAAGCACTTTTACATCTGAAAACCAACCTATTTTTTTGACATAGTTTTCATAATTTCATGTTGGATTAGCAATCTCATTTTTATTTTTTCTCCAAGCTGCTGTCTTCACTTGATTGGTGAAAACAAAACAATTAATTTATTATTACCAATCAGAACACTTCGCTACCCCTTTCTTCAGCCTATCGCTTTTAAAAAGACTAAATTCTCGGCCCTTACTAATTATAAATGAGCATTTGATGATGATTCTGAGGGAGCCTAGGCTCCAGAATCCAATACAAAATTATTATCTATCTATCTATCTATCTATTTATCTATAATTACTAAATGTTTTATCATCTGATAAAATTTTTTTTTAGCTCGACCTACAGAGAGGGTAATACTACTCGCAAGAAAATACAAACAAAAAATTAGGGAAACGGTTTACCCTAAAGGCCATCCCTGCAACTTCCCGCCAATTCTATACCTGAACGCTTGAAATTGCAATTATAACGTATTTAAGCTCTTCGAGCTCATAAATACAAAGTGTGTAATATTTTGAGCTCTTCGAGCTTAAAAGTTTCATAGAAGTTTGATAAAACACAATTTTTTGAATTTGCAAATCGCAATAACTTTTGGATAAATGAGCCGTTTTTCTCGCAGTTGATAGCATTCGACGTAGTTTTTTAAGCTCTATGAAGAATCTTTGAGTTTAAATTTATAGAACGGAAAATTTCGGAGTAATTCCGAAAAAACACTTTTTTTGGTTTTTTTTCGTCAATGATAACTCACGAATGAATCAACCGATTTTGACCGGACTGGGAGCGATCGACGTGGTTTTTGATGTTAAGAGCTGATTAGTTTTCGAAATAGATGAGTAAAGCCGTTTAAATGTTATTTAAAAAAAAACTACTTTGAAAAAGATTTTTTGTAGTTTTTTTGCGATTTCTCAAAATCTATCGGTTCAAATCGATCTAAACTATATTCAAAATCTAAATGTTGGTTAAGCCCTTTCGAATGGCACCAATCGCGATCAAATCAGTCAAGCCGTTCAGAAGTTATAAGAGGTTTACATACATCCCACACACACACACACACACACACACACACACAC
>NW_025404233.1:0-4620 GCF_020080835.1 Cotesia glomerata
GTTTAGTGGGTAGGGGCGTTAGTGTCGAGTTAGTATGACGCTGCGTCGAGTCGCCACATATCCAGGCCAAACAGCTATGCCTAGAATCCGTAAAAGGATTCCCCTACAAAACACACACACACACACACACACACACACATATACAGACGCCGTGACAACCTCACGGGGATAGTCAGGGAAGCTTCCTGTGACCTTCAAACGTCGAGATCTGATGAAAACTCGATTTTTGCAAAACGGAGTGAAAACAATAACTTCCCGATTTTTGAAAATCTTCGATTTTCGTAGCGGGAATTTAAAAATTAGGAAAACGGTTGACCCTGAAAACCATCCCTGCAACTTCCCGCTAATTCCATATCTGGGTGCTTAAAATTGCATTCACGACGTTTTTGAGCTCTTCGAGCTCAAAAATACAATTTATATGTTGTTTTAAGCTCTTCGAGCTCAAAAAGATAACTTTTCTATGCTTTTGAGCTTTTGTTATTTTGCTGTTACATTGTCTATTAACCGGTCAATGCATTAAATCTAACTTTGATATTATGTACTAATTATTGATTTTACCTATCTTTAAGTTAAAAAATGGGCTAATATGTTCGTTGACATACCATTTTTGATCAGTTTATTCGGATTCGAAAAATGATAAATACTTAATATACTAAATTTTATAAAAGTAATAAGTATCATCATTCAATCATTGATTCTATTATTCAATAAAAAAAATGTCATATATATTCTAATTCACTAAATGTTTTTGAAGATAAATAATTTCTAAGACATAATTTATCAAAGCTTAAAATCGTAAAAAAAAGAATATACTGAGTTGCATAGAATTTTCCATAAAAACAAGTTCTCAAAATTTGCTAATTTATTCTAGCTTACTTACTTTTGATTGATTTAATCCCTCCATCAGTAACTTGAGTGTCGTCAGAAATTGTTGACTTAGTTTGTTCTTCATTCCTTTTTCTTTTCATTTTGAATGGATTCTTCCTAATAAATAATAAATAAAACAGTTTACTAATGACAAAGTGAAATTACCTCAAATAGCTTACAATTCATGAAACTAAAATCAGCAGCCACCGAATAATTTTCAAAAATTTTTTTCAGCAAATGCATATTTATAAAATTAATTCTTATAAACTTCCAATTGAGGCATTTTTAATTTTTCTTATCACGTAGAATTTCTTAAACATTTAATATATATATAGACATGTTTTCGTAAAGAAACATTTTTAAGAGTTATCAGTTACTTAATACAGTCTAACTTCCATTTCATTATAATTTTTTAATAAATTTAGGGTAATTGCACCAGTAAGTGACTGATTTATATGAAAATTAATTCATAAATATGTTATAAATGTCTTTGCATTCGAAATTTAATTTTAAATTAAAGTATAGCATATAACTATAATAGAAAATAGTGTGGACTGCATTGGGTAATGATTTCAGTCTTAAAAAATATTAACCAACATTTAGTTACAATGTAACTAGCCTTAAATCAGTTATAAATAACTACACATGCGTTGGAAATGTCTGAATTAAATTACAAGATTATGATAATAATCGAGGTCATAAAAAAAAAATTTTAGTTGGAGCATCTATAAATTTAAAGTCAAATTTTATATTGCGTTAACTAAAAAAGTTAAGATGTAAGTTTAAATAATTTATTTAAAGATCCAAGTACTGGATATTTCAAAGACCATTTACTAAGTAAGATAATTTACGCAGTCACTAACTGGAGCGCCTGTTTTTATCAAAGATCCAGTAAATAACTACATATTTATAATATGCAATATCACAAACTTCAATTTAAATGTTGTCACTTATTTTTGACATTCAATGTTTTTTAAATTTTTTTGTTAAATATAAAATATGATTATTGCAAAAAGTTTATTAATTTCTAAGCAATATTTGAAATTTATTATGAGGTGTGAACTTAGCAGACAACAGATAATCGAAAACTTTGACCAATCGATATCTCGGCGAAGGAACCGAATTTACAAAAAAAATAAAAAAATGCAGTTATTCAAAGATTTAGATATTTACAACTGGATTTATTTGTATTTAAAAAAAAATTTTTTTAATGAGAAATTTAAAAATAAAAATTTTTGACGAGTGCTCCAAATCAACATTTTCTGGCGGAGGAGAATTCAAAATTAAGGTAATTGTATCTCTTTGCACCAATTTAGACCTGCATTTATTTTTTATTTTAAAAAGTATTATTATTATATAAATCGAACCGTAACAATTAAAAAAGAAGACAGCTTGAGAAAATAAAAAATACAAGTCTTTATTATCTCAAAATCTACACCTGCATTTATTCAGGAATTCAATTTTCTAATTTCCAACCAAGTTATCAATTTTTTTCTTATAAAACAATTTTTCAATATATATCCATTTTACGGGCTTTTTTCTTTTTAAATAATTAATAAAATATATTCCATTTTTCAATAACTACGTCGACATTTAAATATATACATGCTTTATCCTTAAAAATGATCTGTAACGTTAACAAATAATTTTTCTTTTTTAAAATTAAATCATTATTTATGAACTATGTATGTAACTTTATTTATAATATTACCGATTTTCTTTTTATCATATCCAAACAATTTATTTCAACTCTCTCAAATTTTATTTGGTAATTTATAAAATATTAATTACTTAATAAAATTTTTCTAAATAAACATTAGACACAGTTTTTAATTATCAATTACAAAGTGATGATTATTTAAATAGAGCCTACTTTCAAGAATACAATAGCCGTGTCAATCACATTTAAAAATATAAATGTGCACCGCTCCTGTAGAAAAGATGTTCCTGAACGACCTCTAAAAAAAGCGCTTGGCGCGGTGATCTCCATTTCGGTGGTTTGGATTATCTGAAATCA
Source organism: Cotesia glomerata (assembly GCF_020080835.1). Classification (NCBI taxonomy): domain Eukaryota; kingdom Metazoa; phylum Arthropoda; class Insecta; order Hymenoptera; family Braconidae; genus Cotesia; species Cotesia glomerata. Next base: position 2,885 of record NW_025404233.1, read on the forward strand.
AAAAATATGGTGAATTCTTTTACAAGATAGATTAATGCAGGTATTGGACTAAGGTATAAGATTCAAAAAAATTATTACTATTTTTTTTTTAACAATTTGGAAAATTGTTTTTCTCAACAAAAACGAAAAATTTTTTACAAATAGACGCCATTTCTTTCTCAAAAATCAAAATTTTTCTAATTCCTTCGTCCAATACCTGCATTAATCTATCCTGTAAAAGAATTCACCATATTTTTTGATTTCAGATAATCCAAACCACCGAAATGGAGATCACCGCCAAGCGCCTTTTTTTTAGAGGTCGTTCAGAACATCTTCTACAGGAGCGGTTTTTTTTTTCTTCTTTATTTCATTTACTGTAAGAAAATCATGACCCGAGTTGAAAGAATTAAATTTTTATAAAGTTTCACGGAATTATCAATTTATTACTCTACACGGAGAGAAAAGATAAGTTTGGAAAATCAGAAAAGTGCACGTCTCATAACGCTCATTTATCACAAAAAAAATCTGGAAAATGGTTGACCCTAAAGGCCATCCCTGCAACTTCCGCTAATTCCATATCTAAGCTGCTTAAAATTGCACTTTATGAGGTTTTTTGAGCACTTCAAGTCAAAAGTCTGGATTAAAGTTTCATAGAATTTCACTATTCATTTTAAACTTTCGAGAAGTTCAATAACTCTTAAATGAATCAACAAAATAATCCCGAAAAAACAATGTTTTTTTTTACATAACGTCGACATTTCTTTTGGATTGTTATTGATGAAATAAAATAATTTTCGGTGTCTAAAAACCATCAGTCAAAGCCGGATTGTTGCCAAGAACGTGAAAAATCGGTTGATTGGTTGATTGATCGGTACGAAAGTTTCAAAAAAAATAGTGTTCTATGAAACTTTTATCCAAGACTTTTTTGACTTCAAAGAGCTCAAAAACCTAATAAGTGCAATTTTAAGCGCTTAGATATGTGGAATTAGCGGGAAGTTGCAGTGGAAGTGGCCTTTAGGGTCAAACCGTTTTCCAGATTTTTTGTGATAAAACCAAGCGTTGTTATGAGACGTGCACTTCTTTCTGGATTTTCCAAACTTATTTTTCTCTCCGTGTAGAGTGATAAATTGATAATTCCGTGAAACTTTTACAAATTTAATTCATCTCAACTCTGGGTCATGATTTTCTTTTACAGTAAATGAAATAAAGAAGAAAAAAATTCTGATCCATGAGTAATTTTTTTTTTAGCTTTCTTTATGGAAATTGTTATGCGCATTAGAACCACTTCTTACATATAAAAATAATTTTAAAGCACAGTAATAAATTACCACTATATCAGTTTTAATACTTGAAAAATCAAAATTTTATACATTTAGAAGTTTACGTCTGAATAACTTTAGAACGGCTGTTTTTATGATAAAAGTGTAAGAGATCTTTTTGTAAAACATTTAATTCTCTACAAGAATATGCTATAGATTTATTTATATGAAGTGCGTTTGCCGAGCTAGAAAAATAAAACAAAGAAAGAAATTTTTTTCCTATGTTATTTAAATGGGAAATGAAAAATTAGGGGACAGACACCCTTAACTATTAATATTTAGAGCTCTGCTTTTAAACAGGCTTCTGTTCTCACCTTCTCATGTAAGCTTTTAGCCTGTTTTTCTGTTGAAAAAAAGTCACCTAGCAATTGGCACACCCTATGTCATATGTATATATATATATATATATATATATATGGGCAGATCCATTAGATTTCA
>NW_025404234.1:0-4620 GCF_020080835.1 Cotesia glomerata
TAAACGCATGATGTTAAACTTATGTCGTTATGACATACAATGATGGCGTGTGTTACGTAATATTATAGTTTATATATTATGTCAGTTTTCGTACACGTAATACGTCTAAGTCATTTCCGTTACATCATGGAGAAGTAATAAACTTACATCAGTATGATGTCAAAAATATATCATATATTTTTACATCATAATTGGATCACAAGACAGGTCAATTTTACGTCATATTTACGTAAAATATTGTGACATTCCTATGACTTATAAATGACGTCATATTGAAGTCATGTGTTCACTGGGTAAGACGTTTTTTTTAATGTACATCGAAAATATATAAAAAATTATTCAATTCTATCTTCATCGTTATTTCTTAGATATTCAGAAAAAATCTAAAATTTTTCAATGACTACTATTTTTTATTTTTTAACTTCCCACTAAGAAAATTGAAAATTTTCCAATAAAGGGAAGTTATTGATTTCGGTCCGATTTTTTTTCGAAAGTCGAGTTTCATCGGATCTCTACGTTTTGCGGCCCCAGGAAGCCATTTTGACTATTCCCGCCGAGGTTTCCGGCCGCGCGCGCGCGTGTGTGTGTGTGTGTGTGTGTGTGTGTGTGTGTGTTTGGTGTGTGTATAAATAAATTTTTGTCGTACAGTTTCTCAAAAACGAATCAATTGATTGAATTCTACGACACGTCATTCGAAAGAGTTTATCAAAACTTAGATCTGATTAGATTTGAGAGTTAATCCATCGAGCCACTCCGAAGAAACCAAAAAAAAAACCAAAAAAAAAATTTTATGTTTTTTTTATAATAACTAAAGCGTGCGGAAAAATCATAATAAAACCCTGCACGGAGAAAAAAATTTTGCTATAGGAACTCTATAGTAGTTAGTTAGTTGTAAAAAGTTCCAGTAGGTTAACGTATTCTTATAGTAACAATACCGTTTGGCTCCTGCAACTCTACATCGTTGAGCTCTGAGAGCTAAACGTTATTTACCACTCACAACTCTACAGGATTGTTCTGAGACTATAAAAATTTTTGGAAGTCTGTTTAACAATTTTTTTTTACGATTTAGCATTGATAATTTAATAAATACATGCGGAAAAATGAATTTATATTGCCAACAATAATTGTATATGACAAATAAGAATAGTATTATAATAGAAATAAAATAATAATAATAGAACTTATATTACAAATAAAAATTATTTGTAAAATAAAAATATGGTCGTCACAAGATTATCTTATTTTCTTAATTATATCAATAAATATTGGACATAAAATCACTACCGTATATGCACAAGAAAAGATAAATAACCGAAAACAAATTTTATTTTGTGTTAAATGAGGTCTTTTTAATGTATTCCGATAACTTATTACTTATCACAATATATTCAACTAATAAATTAAATTAAGGAGTCACTGCAAATGAAGCTTGAAAAACCATAAATACAAAACTGTTCTAACGAAATTTAATTTCACAAAAAAAAAAAAAAACTATTTCCTTAAATAAATAAACTGAAAACTTAATTGTCCTCATATATTTTTAATAATATGGATGAGTAACAAAATAATTCTGTTTGTCAATTTAGAAGGTTATGAAATATGTCAGCGCACTCCACTACTGCGCAACGTAGGGCGCTCCCAACTATACCGTTTGGCTCTGAGAACAATCCCGTAGAGCTCTGAGAGCTCAACAACATTGAGTTATCAGAACTAAATAACATTATGTTACTGTAACTCTACAACGAATTGTAAACTGTGTATAGTTGTGGTAACCCTACAGTTAGGTTACCAGAACGAAATTTTTTTTTCCGTGTGTATACATTTTTTGTATATGGGTGATTCTCTGTAAGGACGTCTTAAATCTCTACAAAATTGTCCGACCAAATTATTTTTGATTTTATTAGAAAATAAATTAACAAGGGCTACAAAACTATCAGCTTAATTATAATAAATAAACAACCAAATTAATTTTTGCTTTTTCGATATTTGTGTATCTTTTGCCATATAACATGACAGGAGACTGATTGCCAGGGGACTGATTTTTTTTATCAAATTGAGAAAAATTAAGCAAACTATTTCAATGCATTCAACTTTTTAAGTTCTCAATGAATGTTTACATTAATTAGAATAATATTAAGACTTACGGATCCAATTTTATAAATAAATTATATATAAAAATAGCAAAGGTTGGCAATAGCCTAATCGGCTCGGTACCTGAATTTCGAAAGAGTGGGACCAGGGTTCGATTCCGGCGCGCACCAATATTTTTCAATGATTATAAACTAAGAATATGTGCGTTTCATTGCCAGCCTCTGTACCGGTCGGGTTTTCTGTGGTTTTCCCATATAGTTATGGAGGTAAAATGTCATTATAGAAGTACCTCCATACTATTTAAGACCGTAATGCAAATGCAGGTACTGATTATAACGCGTAAGCCGGCCACAGTCGCAGCACATGTGTGTCGGGCATGAAAGAAAAAATCCCGACATGCAGGGGGGTGGGGACGAAAAAGTGGTTGAGAGTTATAATGACGGGGTTGAGAGATTATATTGCGGAGAAAAAAGTGGAAAGACAATAATTCCCCACCCTCCCTTGTAAAACACTCTACAGTGATACAAGTAAAACCATCCTCCTCCTCCTCCTCCTATATAAAAATAGCTGCCAGGGGACTGAGTTTAGAAGTGGCCCAGACACATATTTCCAGCACAAACGGTGCTTTGACATTAAATAAAATCCGAACAAAAACAGTTTCACTGTAAAAAAAATCGCGCCAAGTCCACGTTCATAAGACTATTAAGAAAAGAAAATTTCTTATTTCTTTACAAAAAGATATAAAATAAAAAAATTAAAAAATCCAAGTAACCGATATGATTGTATTTGATTTTCGGAAATTAAAAAAAATTTTATTGTAAATTTGAAAATTAAAAAAAAAATTTTGGAACGTATTTAGTGTGCGTGGTTGCAAAATATTTGACTTTTAATGAAATTCGTAAAATCTATTTACTAGGACTTTAAAAAAATTGAAATACACAATGACGCACACCAAGTACGTTCCAAAATTTTTTTTTTAATTTTCAAATTTACAATAAAATTTTTTTTAATTTCCGAAAATCAAATACAATCATATCGGTTACTTGGATTTTTTAATTTTTTTATTTTATATCTTTTTGTAAAGAAATAAGAAATTTTCTTTTCTTAATAGTCTTATGAACGTGGACTTGGCGCGATTTTTTTTACAGTGAAACTGTTTTTGTTCAGATTTTAGTATTTTTTGTAATTATAATAAAAATTTACAATTGGTACCAACTTAAATCTCGCATTAGCTGCATTTTTTATAGCAAACTATCCTCTTGAAGCTACAGTTTATGTAAAAATAATTCCAGTGCACCCTGGCGGATGTAGATGCAAGCTGTGAAATGTATTTTTTTAACTGTGGTTTCCCATCTATTGAAAGATTACCATGAATTCTCGAATTATTTAGTCTGTGGCATGTCACTTTTTACATAGAAGAAAAGTCAGGATCGAAATTTTTGAGCTTGCTATAGTTTGTGCTGATAAAATTCAATAATTTCAAGTAGATTAATTATTATAATTGAATATAATTAATTAATATCAGTAAAATAAAGCATGAATTACTGTTATAATATAAAATTTAGGAACAAGAAGTACCGTAGAATTAAATAAAATTTTGCAACCTCAAAATACCGTTCTGCTTACAGTAAACATAGTCGGTAGTCTGGCGCTCCGTTTACAACGGATTTGAACGGAACTTGGCGCCAGATTCTACCGAATCTGTGGATGGCGATAAAGCGCTAACAGCCCTATGGTTATTACCTCAAGGCTAGTTAGATCCTTATAAACCTTACAGAAGGTAAAATAACACGCTGGATTTTTTTTTCGCTTTGAACTTCTGGCAGGGGACTGATCTTAAAATGCCTGGGACAAACTTTGCTTTAATGAATTTAATGAAACAAATTAACTTTGGGTACTTTTTATTGAAGAAGATTGTTAGTTAACTAATTAAGTTCATAAACATTATGGACCAAATTATCTATTATTGACGAATAACTTAAAATTTTATTTTAAAGTTTTAATTTTGGGACTGGGGCAGCCCAGGGGACTGACATTTCGGTGGTTTACGAATTTATAACAAAAAAACCAAAATTTATTCCATTTTAGTTTTCAATGCTCTAAATAGAAATGTTTTTTTACTTTCGTAATAAATTTTTAGTAACGAAATAACAATTTTTCTAATAAAAAAAATACCTGGGAAAGCAAAAAACATCCTTACAGAGAATCACCCATATAATGCATTTTCGAAAATGAAAATCGAGCGACGCATTCAAAAGTTATAGCCGTTCAATAAATACAGTTTGAGCTCGAAAAGCTCAAAATGTGAAAAACGGCGCTTTGAGGTTGAAAAGCTCAAATATTAACCAAAAAACGCATTTAAAGGCGCTTCAAATTAAAATTTAGCGGGAAGTTCTAGGGTTGGCCTGCGCGGTCAACCGATTTCCAGATTTTCTTTTTTTTTTTTATTATAATATTAAACTGACATTTTCTGCAAATCCTCAAATATTTTCAAAGCAGTGTTTTTCAATTTTTATTTATTTTTAACTT
>NW_025404235.1:0-4618 GCF_020080835.1 Cotesia glomerata
ACTAATGATTGTGACCGAACGCGAAATGGCGATGACCTTCAGCCAACTTGAGTGCCTGGCTGACGACGCACCACCGAAAGATTATTTAGACATAATATTTGTACTTGGAGTTTTTATAATTTTAATTGCGCACTCCCTTGATGAGCTGTAACTCGTTGTCTCGATGCTGGTACAAAATCTCTCCTCGGCGAGGTACTTGATTTGGCGGCAAAGACTTGGTCACCGCGTCGCGTCACGTACTCCCGGCAAATATTTTACCTGTAACTGGGATAGCTGTTTATTACTTTTGCGTGTCTACTTGGCTTGAGTGTTCCGGTCACAATGAATCTTCCAAATCTTGTTGGAGCTGTTTCTTTCTTCTTTCTGCTCTCCCCACTCTCACTACGTGCCGACACCTCCACCTTGGGGACTCAATTACAAGTCTCAACTATGACTACGAGGGCTTCAGAGATCACAGCGCCCAGATCCGTCGATAACTTAATGAGCGTGCGGATAAAAGGCTTTTAACGGGTAACAATCACTCCGTTACACGTCCTGCTTCATACCTAGAAACCTCATCTAAATTCTTTCAACGGTAAACGCTGCCTGATCAGAACTCTTGTTTACGTACTTGCAGATGTATCTGATAGGATTTAACTGAATTGCAATACTCAACATTGATGTGAGCTTTGAAAGTACGTGACAAAAACAGGATTAAATGGTATCACCCATCGATTACCAATATCATTTCCATTAATTTTTATTGCTATTCCATCGTCTTTCGAAGACCGCCTTCGATACTTAGGATAATCCATCTTCGTACCTGTTTGAAAGCCTTTTAAGAAAGGCCTTGGGTATCGTTTAGTGCAAACACCAGCCAGCATGCAAGTTGAACTGAAGTTGAAAACTCCTATACGGGCCATGAATCATCGTTGATTTAATAATTTCATGAAGTGTTTGATCCGGATCGGGGTCAGGTAATTCAGCTCTTATAACTTCGTCAATAGAGCCAGGTCTTATTTTTTTTCCAACCAAAGAAGAATATGAACATGTAGAAGTCCAATATTTCTGCCATTCCACAGTATGCATGTTACACCTTACATTGCCAAAGATACAACCTTTTGTCAGAAGATTCATCATGTGCTTAACTTTCAAATAAAATACCCTCGCAATGACGTCGTGTCGATCATAAGATTTTTTGTCCTTGTCTCAAAAGATCTTTCACTTTCTGATCATTTAGGGATTACAAGCGAATGTAATGAATGTTCTGAAATGCCGTACGTATGTCATAAGTGTCTTGAGTTCATTCATGTTACATGGGGCGGGGTCCACCAGTGAACGAAGACGGCAATACAACCATTCTACCAAGTTCTGAAAACTGTCCATCTCTTTTTCACCATAGTGTCTTTAGGTGGATATATTCCTCACTTCTAAGTTTTGTTCGATGGTTACGAATCCAACTAAGCCTTCCAGTTTCGATCTGAGCATACATGTCAACTAAAAACTGATTAAAGAGATTACGAAAGAGTACTAAATGATGAAGTATCACTCAACACACTTCATTAACCTATAACTGTAGAACTCAGAAGCAGAGACAGTCTTCTCTGGAGAGAGGACCTAGTCTTTGCGTCACGTTTAGGGGTATGCTTCATGTAATAACCATCCTCTCCCACGGAAAAAGCATCAAAGGGTACTGAAAAGCCATCGTATACACGATGCGTTTCAACTAATCCTCGTATTAATTTATTGTCTATACTGTAAAAAGAATTATATCTATTTTTTCGAAAGCCTGATCGAAAATAACAACTCGTCCTCTTTCTGTGTTAACCTCGTAACTCCATTTTTTTCGAAATTGAGATTTTTTAGCGAAAATCACTCCTTAGCACTCTTATAACGTAAAATAAATCATGCAATGTTCATGATGATAATAGAATTTTTTTTAGAGGCTTTTGATTTTCTTTTCCTTGTATCTATATGTTCGGAACTCAAAACCTTCGCATCTATATCGTAAGTATCGTCGACAACGTTAAGATTGTTGTCTTATTACTGAATGTTTGAAAACATGTTCACACTTCTTAAGTTGACTCATGGTTTTTGTTGATTGACATTTATTTTTACCTATATGAATACATGTAAGATATTATTTAGCCTCCCTTTCGAGCCTTCAAAAGTCTGATAGAAGTTTGACAACAACACTATTTTTTAAATTTTCAAAACCGCGATAATGGCCTTTGAATAAATCGACCGGATTTTACGCAGTTGGCGGCATTCAACGGCAATTTTTAAGCCTCATAAAGAATTTTTAAGTTTAATTTGATCGATCAAGGAGTATCGGAGTAATTCTGGAAAAGAACTTTTTTCGGTTTTCTTTGGTCAACGATAACTGACGAACGAATCAATCGATTTTGACCGGACTGGCAGCAATCGACGTAGTTTTGATGTTAAGAGCTGATTAATTTTAGAAATAATTGGTAGAGCTGTTTAAAAGTTATTAAAAACCACATTTGAAAAAAATTTTTTTCGAAGCTTTTGAGATTTCTCAAAATCTACCAATTCAAATCAGTCCAAATTGTACTCAAAATTTAATTTTAATGGAGCCCTTCCAAATGGCACCAACTGGCGATGAAATCGGTTAAGCCGTTCAAAAAGTTATGAGAGGTTTACACGTACATCCACACACACATACATTACATACAGACGGATAGACACCATCAACGGATGATCAGGGAAGCTTCCTCGAGACCTTGGAAAACGTTGGAGATCTAGTGAAAACTTAATTCCTACAAAAGGGGGTACACCATTAATGATCTCTTTAGTATATTTCTGCAGCAGCTACTCTTATTTACTTCAGGATGACATTGAGTATATTTTGAAGCAGCTTGTCTCAATTGTTTATTCCTAATTGAATTTGTAAATCTTTTCCTCCTTTTTTCTCCTCTATTTGGTTGAAGAGGTATTACATTATCACTAATAGATTCACTCTGGAACCTGGAAAACTAATTTTTGATATTGATTGAGGCTGTAAAACTTCCACCGACATATTTTCTTGATGCTGAAACACTGAAAATGCATTTATTTTTATCATTTTGTTGCACATTATCATCACTATTTAAATTCAAATTCTGATAAATTAATGTGTGAGAAATTGATTGAGGCTGTGAAATTGCTTACCACTGACACATTTTCGTTGGTCTTGAGACACTAAGAATGACACACATTTTCTCTTACTCTTTTGCACATTGATTATCACTACTTACCTGAAAGATACCACCATGCATTCATTCGAAAAAAACAATCACAGCATCGAAATGACCTTTATTAAAATGCTCGCTAAAATCGTAGTCTTTTTATACCCTGTGTCGCTTCTCCAACGGAAGCCATGAGGCAGCCACCTTGATACACTTTAAATTGATAAGGAAATAATTCTGCAGCTGCCATAATCTCGCAAATAGACCCAAACGTGTTATGCTTAGACATTTCTGTACAGTAAATACCTTGAGTGTCATAAGGGGAACCAGATGGCATTTGGGGCGACGCATTGTATCTTGTCCAATTTTTTTATCACATGTTTTTAACAATTTCTGTTTCGAATTTTGTCATCTTCGATACGTTTAAGCCGTATATCAGTAGGGAAAGAGTAGAGAATAAACACGCTACGTCACCAATAATCTCGAATACCCGGAAAGGGATATAATGTTCACCTATTAAAATATATTCTACATTCATATTAAAAATTTTTTAAAGACATGAATGAAAATTTTCAGTTATAATTGAATTCGGTCCTGAATTTAAAAAATACAAAAATTTCAATCAAAATAAAAAAAAATCGTTAATAAAATATTATTATGAATTGAAAAAAAGCATTAATAAATTAATGGAAATTACAAGTGTCATTAAAACTCACCAACACAACGGGAGTGAATTGAAATTATAAAAATTTAGAACAATATCACCCAAAACTCACCAACAACACAATTGAATGAAATAAAATTATTAAAAATTACAACTTATGTATTTTTAGATTATTAAATAAAATTTGATATCTTTTTTTGTCTATGAAATAATTGTTTTGACAGCGCTGAATTTGTTTATGAATTACATGAATAAATATGTTATTATTCTTTTGTCTAAGCGCCAACTTCAATAACGTTATTAAGATTGATAATTCAGATTATTTTTTCTGATCTCAGCGCCATTTTTATAAAATATGAATATAGGTAATCAAGATTATGAAATTAATCACATATTAATTGGGAATATAAACAACAATGTTATTATATTCATTTCACTGAAAATTAACATCAATAAGTTAATGAATGAATTTATTTATGCTCATAAATAAAAAAATGAATAATTTCAATCTATATTATTGAGAAATTCATCACAAATTGAGTGGAATTGAAAAATATATTTATTATTATTCATTTTACTAAGAATTATCTTAAATCGACCGTTTTTATAATAATTTAACAATATCGTTGTGAAATTTTAGAAAAGATACGTCAGACACGATTTACCATTTCAATTTTAATCATTAAAATCAATATAATCATTTAACAATATCAACTTAAGAGGGTATTCTAGTCTAGAGGTCTGAATTTCGAGCGTTTTTGGCAATTAATATAAAAGAAGCAGTTAA
>NW_025404236.1:0-4612 GCF_020080835.1 Cotesia glomerata
TCATTAATCATTTAACAAAACAATTAAATTATTGAACGTAATAAATTTAAATTAATTTCTGTGAAACAAAGACACAGGAGCTGAAACAAACAAAGAACGAGGAAGCTCAAAGGGATTATTATGCGTGTACCGATTAATGATTAGACGTGGCCTGGGATCAGCGCCATTTTATGATGTCGTGAGCTTTGTCAACAATTCATGGTCGACATGTACGCGAAGATTGAGAGCGAACGACTACGATACTTACGATATAATCAACAAAGCTGCGCGCGGAAGAGTACATTCATTTGCGAGACGCTATCAACAACAACGCCGACGTCGCCGAAGTTGGTAAACTTCATGTCATTTTACCTCTCATCATCGTACGTAGGGCAGTCCACGTCATATGCAAGAATATATAACAGGATGCTCTGACTTTCGTGCGCGAATATGGACGACCATGTTTATTTATCACGTTCACAGTGTAATCCAAAAATCGCCAGGAGATTACATCTTTGCTACTGCTCCGCCACACAAATGCAATACATCAGCCATGACATTACAGCACGTGTGTTCAGACAAAAGTTGAAGTCTTTAATGAGTTTCATTACTTAAATCACATGTATTTGGTCCCAATAACGTTGCTGGATGTATTCCGGCTTGAGTGGCAAAAGTGAGGATTACCTCATGCACACATTTTGGTTTGGTTCTATCGACAAAATCCGTCCTGAAGAAATCGATAGTATCATTTCTGGGCGGAAATCTCCAGATCCATCCACTGACCAACTGCTGTTTGGATATTGTTACAACAAACATGATTCATGGTCCATGTGGTACTCTCTTAATAGTTCATCGCCTTGCATGGCTGGATGGAAAATGTACTAAAATTTCCCTAAAGATTTTTACCAATGATACGGTCACAAATGTCGACGGATACCCAATATATCGTCAGAAGAAATCCTGAAAATGGCGGACAATCATTTATTAAAATATCATCTAACACAGACATTGGATATTATTGACAATCGTTGGGTCAGGTGCCATATTCGCCTCTCCTTGCTGAGCAAGACATATAATGCTCATATTAATGTTGAGTTCTGCAGTTCTGTGAAGAGCATCAAATACATTTGCAAGTATGTCCATAACGGCAGTGATATGGCTGTGTTTAGAGTGGAAAATACTAATGTGAATGCTCCTCCAGTGAATAAAAACGATGAAATAACGCTCTACCAAATTGGTCGGTACATCAGCTCCAATGAAGCTGCTTGGCGTATCTTTGGTTTTCCAATTCATGAACGGGATCCAGCAGTTGTTCAGTTAGCCATCCATCTTGAAAACGGTCAGCGTGTATTTTTCACGAACGAGACAGCGATTGATCGTGCAATAAATCCACCTAAAACTACACTCACTGCATTTTTTGAATTGTGTAATCGTGCGGATGATTTTGGTGCCTTTGCACGAACATTACTCTATTCACAAGTACCACGCTATTTCACATGGACTCAAACAAAAACATTGATGTCCCGCAAGCAAGGCTCACCAGTTGCTGCATGTCTCAATTTATTTAAATCAAACGCCTTGGGGCGATTATTTACAGTCAATCCAAGACACACGGAGTGCTTTTATCTTCTACTGTTGTTGGTTAATGTTGCTGGCCCATTATCGTTTCAAGATATACGTAAAGTGAATGGGCAACAATATCCAACGTATAAAGATGCATGCCTTGCACTCGGCTTGCTGGAAGACGACAACCAGTGGGAATGCATGCTTGCTGAAGCTGCATTGAACTGTACAGCAATACAAATTCGTCTACTATTCGCTATAGTGTTGACTACATGTTTCCCAGCCCGAGCATAGATATTATGGGAAAATCACAAAGATTCAATGACTGATGATATATTGCATCAACATCGTATACGGTGCCACGATCTAACCATAACATTCAGCGACGAAATGTACAATGAAGCATTGATTGCTATTGAGGATCTTTGCATTGTCATTGCGAACTTACCACTTAGTAATTTCGGTATGAATTCGCCAAATCGAACTGCATATATATATATATATATATATATATATATATATATATATATATATATATATATATATATATATATATATATATATTATAATGGTCTTTTCACCGGCACTGGCGTCGACAGGGCCGGAGAGCACCACCTAAATTGGCTTAGCTGGGTTTCGAAGGTAGTTGGGCGCCAGGAACTTACCGTTTCACGATTCGAAGTCGTTGTCGTTTGTCGTCGGGCGGCGGGTCGATGACGAAGAGATTTAAAATTCGAATGAACGGCGAAACGTAAAATGCTTAAATCAAAGTAAGCTCGGGAAAAGAAAACAAAAAAAAAGTAATCGCCGAATGTCCAGTCAACAATTTATTTTAACAGTTATTATTTCGCCAAGAAATATCAATAATTTTCCAAAAATTACAATAATAACTAAAAGAAACAACAATAATATTGATACGTCGGTGGCTCGCAGATACTAATTTAAATGACTTATAATTAATACTACGATGACGTAAGCAATTAATCGATCTTCAAATTACTTAATCATAACCAAAAATTATATTCGGCCCGTCAACGGCTCGTAAAAATCCCGAATTAATTTATAATTACTTATACGATGGAATAAACAATTAATTTTTGCTCAAATTAATTAATAATAAAAACAAAATAATAAACTCAATTCGGTCCGTCGGTGGATCGCAAATGATCAAGAGCAATTATACTTCATAATACAATACTCTAAATAATTAATTTAGCTTAAATTAACTAATAATTACTTATACGATGAAATAAACACTTAATTTGTCTCAAACTAATTAATTATTTAAATAAAGCTCAAAGTCGGTCCGTCAATGGCTCGCAAATTCCCAAATTAATTTATAATTAATAATACAATGGAATAAACAATTAATTTTTCCAAAATTAATTAATAATTAAACAAATAAATAAAAAAATTAAATTCGGTCCGTCGGTGGCTCACAAATTCCCCCAATTAATTAGCCATAGCAAATTAAACACAATGTAGCTTTAATTCGACGATGATTCGCAAAATAATAATTCAAATAATTCAAAAATTCAACAATTTGGCGGGCTCGCGGCGGATAACTAACTACGGTGGGTAAATCGACTAAGCTTGCTGGTAGTTGAAGCTCGAGATAAGTTTGGGCCCGCGCTCGGAGATGGCGCGTCGGTCGGGCTAGCTGTCTTACACAGCTCCAAATTTCTCGGGCGTTACGTTTAATAACAACAACAAAAAGAAATCACGTTCAATTGTCGGCATATATCACTGTTCCAACCAATAAGACCATTAACTAATAGTAATAATAATGTCACACAGTTGGTTCAATGCCAGTGTCTCGAACAAAAAAAAATAAATAATAAGAAGCGAACGCTCGACTTTGAATCTACGTTTTAATTTACGAACACACACACAAATACACCCCGATGGTACCGTGCCTCTGAGTGTCGTCACACACGTCTCGATAATCCCAAAGGAATTCAATAATTACTTTCGTAAAAAAAAATATTAATACAAAAAAAAATTACACCAAAAATCAAACTGGTGAAATTTACTAAAATTGATCGCGATATCACGGTGAGGACACCCTGGGACTAAATTAGGGATCAGACTTACCCTGCGGCAGCAGTGAACCCCTCGGGTCGGTACTCGTCCAGGTAGCTGACTCTCAACGAAGTTGGCGGGATAGCAGGCGGGATAGCGTCGATGTCTCGGCGATGGCGTCTCCCACGTGCACGTAATAATACTAATTAATCGTCACTCGGCGATAATCCACACAGTGGCCGTGAACAATCGCTTCGACAAGGTACAATCGTAAAATAATAATTAACAATGTGCAATATTTAACTCAGTAATGGTGGTTAATTGCGTTGTAAAATATTTTAATGCTTGTAGCGGAATTCGTGCGACTAACAGACACGGCGTCCAGATCAGAATCAAATTTATCATAGCTGCCTCCTCAGCAACATGTGTTCTTCAATTTTCCGTTAGTTCAAAAACCTCGCATCCAATCAGCTCACGGCTTCTTCTAGCCGGCCGTTGTATTACGGGATGCGTCCAGTACTCCGTTGCGATCGATGATTGGTCCAGATGGTGCCTCGCTCGAATTAGTTGCTCAAACGCCGTCGTCATTCATCGGTTTCAAATTTTGCTTCGCTCTCGCCGTGGTCCTCCTCCAGATGTCACGCTAGTCGTTGATGGCTCTGTGTAAATTCGCGGGTTCGTCTGATCGCTTAAACTTAATTTCGCTCTCACTCTCACATACTCTCAACAATAGTCACACTCATTTATGCATACTTTTCAAATTCAGCACGGTTTCGGGTATAAGCCTTACCTCGAGCTTCACACTCTGATCAGGAGGCCGCTTGGGGTGACACAGTCGCGTCGAATCTCCGCATTCCTTCAGCTGAGCCAAAATAATTAATAATGATAAAGAAAATTAAAATAAAACAAATAGCCAAACTAGTCTTTTGACATGGGAAATTTTTCTCATGTCACAACATATATATATATATATATATATATATATATATATATATATATATATATATATATATATATATATATATCAAGGATAGGGAGTAAGAGTTTT
>NW_025404237.1:0-33527 GCF_020080835.1 Cotesia glomerata
GTCACCGACCACTTTTTGTGACAGGCTGTGCAATATTCGTCACTGACCACTTTAAAGTCTCAAAGTAATATTTTAAAAATAATCACCCGGATCACATGTCAAGATACTCCAAATCAATTCCATTCTTAATCTTAGTTTTTCACTTTATAGTAGAAATTTAACTTTCCTTACAAGAAACTATCCTGCCCAGACAATATTCGTCGCCGACCATGTTAAAGTCTCAAAATAATATTTTTAAAATATTCAACCGGATGACATGTCAAAATACTCCGAATCAATTCTATTTTCAATCTTAGTTTTTCACTTTGTAATGAAAATTTAAGTCTCTTTAAGAAAAATTATCCCGCCCAGATAATAGTCATCATCGACCATTTTACAGTCTCGAAATAAATTTTTTAATATAAACGCCTGACTCACATGATAAAATACTGCAAATTATTTCCGCTTCCGAACTTAATTTTTACTTGGTGAAAAAATTTTCATCTCTTTAAGCGAAATTATCTCTTTCAGACAATATTCGTCACCGACCATGTTAAAATCTCGAAGTCAAGTTTTTCAAATAATCACCCGGGTTACATAGCAAAGTACTCCAGCTTAATTCTTCTCTCAAACTTAATTTTTCACTTAGTGATAAAAGTACTACTTAGCAACGAGATACAGATTTTTACTAAACGATACTCACTGGCGACCGCGTTAAAATCACAAAGTCCATTTTTAAATAATCACCCGGATCACACAACAAGGTACTCCAGCTTAATTCCTCACCCAAACTTAATTTTTCACTTAGCAATTAAAATTTTTCCCTAGCAATGAAAAACAAATGTGCCTAGACGGATTTCATTGCCGACTACTTCAAAATATTTTCTGCCCTCCGGCCGAAAAGTGGCAACTGTTGCGGCTTCTTATGCCACATGGTACGTTGTTCTCTCTTTACATCTCGAAATTTTGATCTTGTCTCGTTGCTTTAGCTGTTGTGATACTCCTTGATGTAAGTGTAGAAATATTTGATTTCTCTCATCTGAAAAAATGGCTGTTAGTCTCAACTTGATTGATAGTTAATTGTGTAAAAGATTTATATTTACCTCTATCGTACCGCTACTTATAATACATACTTTTTTTTTGCCTTCTAATAATGAAAGTTTTTTTGTGTAGATTGTAACGGGTGTTTTTCCGTTCATTGGCCCCTTAATTAATTTAATAGAAATAAAACAATAACTAGCAAAAATGATTCTAAATTAACAAGGGCGCCACCAGGATTTTGTATCTCGGTTCCTGGAACCGGAAACCAGAGCTGAGCTTAATAATCTACAGGGAGAGAGAGTGGAGGAAGGTGGTCTGAAAGAAATAAATTTTTATTTAACAAAAGTGACCAGTATTTATTTAACAACAAAATAGGATAACAACTCGTGCCCTCGCACGTACAATTAACAACTTAAGACTACAGCCTAACTAACGGCTGACCAGGACTTCTTAAAACTAACAAAATTATTAATCCTACAGTACCCTCATATGGAGCGTCTATACTGCAGTTTCTAACTAAGTCGCGCTGTCCACCGGACCCTCACGCTCTATCAAAATTCTTAATCCTGACGGTACCCTCTTATGGAGCGTCTATACCGCAGTTTCTATCTTACTACCGTGGTACCCCACTTGGCGTCTATACCACGGCTTCTATCAAAATTCTTAATCCTGACGGTACCCTCTTATGGAGCGTCTATACCACAGTTTCTATCTTACTACCGTGGTACCCCACTTGGTGTCTATACCACGGCTTCTAACTACTACCGTTGTACCCCACTTGGCGTCTATACAACGGTTTCTAGGATTTCCCGCCCCGGAGTCAGATGGACTCAAGCGAGCTCAACGTGCCTCTTGAGCGGTACTATCTCACACACACACATTACCCACGCGTCTCCACACACATATCCCGCTCACACACACAACTGACTCTACTTTACTTTTATTTTCTGGATTACAAAATTACTCCAAAATTTACAACGTTAATTTTCACTAAAATTGTTCAGTCATTAGCTTACAATAAAACTCATGAATTATCCTCACGATTAATAAATTCACTTTTTAAAATTTCCGGCTTAAAACCGACGCTTCTTTTATTCCAAATTTAACACGAGCTTAACTCTGCGCATTAACTTAAATTCTTTCGAAGAACATTCTTTATAAAATTAACAAAATTTTTACTCGGACGTAATCCACACTGATAAATAGTTTTTATAAATAATTCCAATAATAATTTTAGTCTTCCATAGTTCAATATATAAATGACCACGTGGAATTTTTCGATTTATAAATAATTAATAAAGCAATTTGTCTCAATGTAAAATAAATTGACGAAAAATTATCCACGGTTAGTTCGATCTCAATTGCGTCGAAACTCAGTAGCCGATTCTCAAGACTTAATTTTCCAAATAATAAAATAGTTTCCAAAATTAATACGATATCAATTTTCAATTCAAGATAATAAATAGTCTTAATAAAAGATAATTCAATTGTTGTAAATAGTAATAATAATCCAGTTGTTAATTTTACGATTTATTGCGTAATAAGATTCACAAGGAATTTGCGCGCTCAAAATGGATGCCGGCGTTCGTTACCGCGTAGCATGTTTTGACCTCGGGTACCGAATACTATGTCGTGTCGATTGGAACCTTCTCGGTGTTCAGAATTTAATTAATATAAAATAGATTTATTTAAACCAATCTCAAGATGTTAATAATTATTAACCAGCTGTATTAATAAAATTAATTATTCACGACTTGCAAACCCAAGAGGTCTAGAACATTCCTCAGGTATAAACCCCCAGGAGGAACGCTCCCAGCAATTAACGAATCAATTCAATTAAATAATTAATTATTATTGAGCAAAATTATTAAACAATTGAATTATCCAAACTTGAATAAATAAAATAAGAAGTAGTGTATTTGATGAGCCGGATATATGGCCCCAAGGCTCATCATTACCAAAGTCCAATAGCTGGTGTAAATTTGGTTGAAGAAACTCTATGGTTGATACTCGCTTCCTTCTTTGGACTTCTTGATGTTACTCGTTCCAACACTTTACTACTTCTCCGGACACCACGCATGGCTCGTCTATATAACGACCCCAAAAATACCCCCTCCTGCTCTCTCTCTAGGCCCGAAGATCGATGCGCTCAAATGCTAGTCGAAAAGTTATCGATCTCTGGCGACTTATCGATTAAGGGTAATTTACCCTGTTACAAGATGTTTGTCGAAAAAATAGTTCCCGTGACTGCTTCTAATGTCTACCTCTTTTTAGATTAATCTCAATGCACCGTCCGTCGATTTGGGTTCTACTATTAGTACCCAAAGTACCTTGTAAGCTTCTTCTTTATCACGTAAGTAGGTGTTCTGACGATTCAAGGATCCTTTGTTAAATTGTTACTGCTCTTTCTTGCCTAAGTTAGTTCTACTGAGTACTTAGTTATGCTGTTGGATTGATACAGATCACTGGAACAAGTGTGATTTACCATAATACTGTTCGAAGCACATATTTGCGGACAAAGTTTAGTACCGGACATCAACATTCTCAGTTCCAGTAGTAATAATCATAGTTGAGGAATAATCCAGGGAGAAAATTGGTATTAATAATGTAGTGTACAGTCATTGCATTGCTGGTATTAATAAATATTAACAAACAGAAGAGTCCTTTTTCAACCGTTGTATGAAGTACTCTGTAACAGGGCTATTTACCCTGTGACGGTAAAACCGCACACGCGTGATAATTAGTCGACGCAGCACTGGCGCGTCTCAGTCTTCGGGACCTGACTAGCATTAAGTGGGGGGAATTTTGAGTTTCTCGGTCAGTTGAGTAGCGGCGACAAGACAGAAGTAGTGCAATGCTCAGTTCAACAACATCAGCAGCCAAAAAGTCCAAGAAGGAAGCCAGTTTTGAAAAAAGAGCTTCCTTAGCACAAATTTAACCAGGTCTTGAGACTTTTACATTTTTAATGAGCCAAGGGGGTCGTATACCCGGCTCATCAATTTTACTACTTCTCATTATTAAATCAAAATTTTGATAATTCAATTGGTTATAATATTTTGGCTAATAATAATTAAATAATTAATTAATTGTAATTAAATCTTATTCGTTAGCATCGTGAGCATTCTTCTTGGGGATCTTATACCCGAGGAGTGTTCTAGACCTTTTGGGTTTGGAAGTCGTGAGTAATTAATTTATTAATTTGACCAGTTCATAGTTTTTAACATCTTAAGATTGGTTTAAATAAATTTACTTCATTAATAAAACATTAATTTGAATTCTGAATATCGAGAATTATTCCAATCGGTGGCTCACGACCGGTCAAGCGTCGGTCGCATACCCGAGGTCATATTTGCTACGCACTAACGAAAAACGGCGTCCATTTTGAGCGCACAAATTCCTTGTGAATTTTTCTACGCAGAAAATATAAAAGTAACAATTGGACCATCATTTCAATTTACAACAATTGAATTATCATTTATTAATATAATTTGTTATTGGAAATTATTTAATTATTTAAAATATTTTATTTATTGATAATTGGCTACTGAACTTCGACGCAATTAAGATTGGATACCCGTGAATAATTTTTCGTGAATTTATGTTACGTTAAGATAAATTATTTTATTAATTATTTATTAATCGAAAAACTCCACGTGGTCATTTTATATATTGAACTATTAAGGACTAAAATTATTATTTTATTGGAATTATTTATAAAAACATTTCCCGGCATGGATTAAGTCCCAGAAAATTAGTTAGAATTTTATAAAGAGTATTTTCAAGAATTTATTAAAGATTTAAGAAATAAAATTACGAGTTGAAATTGGAGTAAAATTTTACGTCGAATGTTCTTAAAAATTTATTTATTGTTGAGTATTAAACTCGTGGATAATTTGGAATAAATTCAAGCATCGGTTTTAGTGTAGATTTTTAAGAATTAAATAATTAATAGTGGAAATTGTTTATGATTTTTAATTGCGAGCTATTGACTGGAAAAATTGAAGTAAAGTTAACGTTGTAAGTTTTGGAGTTCAATTTTATAAGTTTGGAAGTAAAAAGTAAAGTAGAGTCAGTGTGGGTTATGTGTGTGGGTGTTAACAGCGTTCCTTCGCATACGATTAGTCTCTTTGCGGATTGCTTCGCTGTTATCTAAGAGGTCCTGGTCAGCCGTTAGTTAGGCTGTTAATTTTAAGAGGTCCTGGTCAACCGTTAGTTAGGCTGTTAATTTTAAGAGGTCCTGGTCAGCCGTTAGTTAGGCTGTTAATTTTAAGAGGTCCTGGTCAGCCGTTAGTTAGGCTGTATTCTTAATTTATAAATTGTAGTGACAGTGCTTCATTGATCACCATTTGCTATTTTATATGATTAATAAATATCGATATATTGTTAAATAAAAATTTATTTCTTTCAGATCACCTTCCTCCACTCTCTCTCCCTGTAGATTATAAGCTCAGCTCTGGTTTCCGGTTCCATGAACCGAGATACAAAATCTTAGTGGCACCCTTGTTAATTCAGAATCATTTTTGCTAGGTATTGTTATATTTTATTAAATTAATTAAGGGGCCAATGAACAGGCATAAAACACCCGTTACAACTCATATAGATATTTTCCTCCGTTTATCCATTAGTAATTTATAAGTAATCTGACTCGGACTAGACCCGTCAGATACTCCAGATGATTCTCTAGGAAGTTCGATGATAAGACTGTGCAATCCAGACCATCTGTTTTTATTTTGTGAATCTGGTTCATAATCTAAGTCGTTTCCTTTTTGCAGAACTCTATTAGTGATCATTAACCCGTTAGCACTTTCACGTTGTGAGTATTCTGCTCACGCAACAACATCCAACTTATAGAGCGGCGCTGTAGTGCAAGTTAAACAATAAAATTCACGTGAGTTCTGACGGATTAACCGGAATTTATTTTAGCAACTCACAATTATCTGACCTGATCAGATGTTTTAGCCTCAGTGCACCCAGTTAATTTGCGAGACAAATAAAGACCGTTGGAATAAGTCGTAGCTCCCAAAGCACTGTTCCAAGGACATGTCCGTACAGTCCAGACAAACTGTTTCAATTTTGTTGTCTTGGTTTATAATTCAATTCGTTTCCTTTCTTACAAAGCATCGTTGTTGACAATTAATGCGAATTTCTTTCAATAACTAGCAATCAGCTTATTTGATGAGATGTTGTTAGTTGAAAATATCTTGGTGATGGTGAGACTACTCTGCTTTTAAATATATATTAATTTCAAATTCGTAGCTCTTTTTGAGAAAAATCTCTTATATATCTTCCACAGTTTGAAACCGGAAATTCAGTTAATAATTTTTATCGACATTGACAGTATGTAATCCTTGTGAATATGTTTTGAGATTTATGATACTGATTCTTAGTCCAATGTAGTCTATTATAAAGCTACTGTCGAAATAATCACTCGATAGATTCACAATTCTTGATAGACGACTTGGTCTTTTTCAATAACAGCAATTAGCTTCGATGAAATTGTTTTAAACTCCAAAAACGGCGTGTGTCACCATTGTGATTGACTGAAAAAATTTTGAGCAATTATTAATATACGATTAATATTATTTAGCAGTTTTTATGCAAACAAGTTCAATTTAAAAATTTTAATATATTTTTAATTATTGATATGGTTTTAAAGGAAAACTTCATACGAGCAGAAAATGAATTTAATGTAAACAAGTCCCATTAATGATAATAAAATTCGATGCCAGGTAAAGAATATCAACAATAGTTCTATATAAATCATATATAATTCTTTAAAATTATATGTTTTTACTCGTGTCACTGATTAAAAAAAATTAAAAATGCGTCAAACGATTTAAAAATATTGATAAAGATTTGTTTTTGAACAATAAATATAATATATATATATATATATATATATATATATATATATATATATATATATATATATATAGTATATCTTCTAATATATAAAATTCTCGTGTCACAGTTTTCGTTGCCATACTCCTCCGAAACGGCTTGACCGATTTTGATGAAATTTTTTGTGCTTATCCAGTATCTATGAGAATCGGCCAACATTTATTTTTCATCCCCCTAAGTGTTAGGGGTAGTCCACCCCAAAATTTTTTTTGATTTTTAGACAAAATTTTTAATTTCTATTTTTTATGATACAACATACAAAATACATACAATCCTCAATTTTCACCCTTCTACGATAGACTCTTATTTTTTAATAGCCATTTTAGTAATTTAATCATTTTTCCTCTCCGGTTGAAAACTGATCAATCGTCATTTAATTAGTTATCCCCGCCAGATGTCTACAGGTGTCACTTCTGACCCAGTAAACAGCACGGAGTAGGGATGAGAACGAAGCCGGTCTCCTTTCTTTCTCACTCCCTACACAGTTGTCGACCATCATTATTGTTTATGCATCAAGTGTAGTAGTAACGTTGACAATTATTATTTTGCTATCTCAGTGTAACTCTCATATTAACTTTTAATCATTCCTATTTTATCAATAATAATTAAATTATCAATTTTGAGTGTATTTTGCACGATTAGTTAATCAAGTGATTTTATAACCTCAAAAGTACTCAAGACGTGACACGAGCTTCCAATAACAACGGATTTTGTGTTGTAAGTATACTTTTTTTTTATTTATATCGAAAATGTTGTTGATCTTATAAAAATGTAATTTTAATTTAAATTTATTAAAAAAAATGTAATTGAACAATTAAGATTTTCATAGTTTCCAAAAAATCAATCATCAGGAATCTTGACTTTGAAATGTCAATGGAAATATTGGTTGTATGAAAAAACTATAAGCGACAATGTTTTCATAAAATTTAATTTTTTACTTTTGTTTGAAAAACTTTTCCATAGAACTTATATTTTTGTTATGATGTCATAAATAAAAACTAATCATTTCAAAACTGCGGCAAAAATCCAGGCCCCAACTATCCTTTTAACATTTTTCATCATTAAATAATTTCATTAATTCTATTTATGTATGTTTTGTACAGTGAGCAATGCCAAGAAAACGCAAAGGGGCTGATTTGAGCCGCAGTACAAGTAAAGCTCGAAACTTGCGAAATAGCAGATCCGAAAGAACAGAAGAACAAATCCAGCAACAAAATACTGATGCACGTGTCAGAATGGCGCAATTGCATCAAGAAGAGCCAGAAGATACACGAGCTGAACGCAATGAAGTCAGAAGATTAGAACAACGACAATTACGCCGTTTCACAGTCAATAGACGAAGAACAAATGACCAACAACGACAACAGGTACATCGAGCATTTATATCTGATTCATTCCTGCGTCTAGCATTCCAGTATGAGCCCGATATTGAATATTATGCTCATTCAAAAGTGGTAATTGGTGCTATAGACAAGGAATGTCCGCATTGTCATGCTCTGAAATTCAAAAATGAGCCAGCTGGGATGTGTTGCGCGTCAGGAAAAGTGCAACTACCTGAAATTGAAACACCACCTGAACCATTGAACGGCTTACTTATCGGCACGGATCCAGATTCTAACGTGTTCCTGAAGTCAATTCGAAGATTCAATTCATGCTTTCAAATGACATCGTTCGGAGCAACAGAAATAGTTCGAAATACTAATGCAAATGGTCAACAATTCAATTCTACATTCAAAATCAGAGGCCAAGTTTATCATAAAATGGGCTCACTGCTGCCAATGCCAAACGAACCACATAAATTCTTACAAATCTACTTTATGGGCGGCGAGGATTCCGGAAGCGCACTTGCGAATCGCGTGAATGCACGTTGTGATTATAAAAACCTTGATTCACTTTATGCCAGGCGCATCGTCAGCGAGCTAGATGCTCTTTTGAACGAGCACAACGAGTTGTTGAAAATATTCAAATCACATATGCACCAATTACAAAGCGATAATCACGCTATCGTCATTAATCCTGATAAAACACCAGCTGGAAAGCATATTCGTAGATTCAATGCACCCGTTGTTGATGATGTTGCTGAAATCATGGTTGGCGATTGTACAGCTACACGAGAAATTGTGATTCGTAAAAGAAATAATAATCTCCAGTTCATTGCTGACACACATCGTTCATATGACGCTCTCCAATATCCGCTAATATTCTGGAAGGGACAAGACGGATATTGCATAAACATAAAACAACGAGATCGCGTATCAGGTACTTCATTGATTATTAATTTGATCATTACTCATTTAACAAAACAAATAAATTATTGAACGTAATAAATTTAAATTAATTTTTATGAACAAATATTACAGGAGCTGAAACAAACAAGAACGTTAGCTCAAAGGATTATTATGCGTACCGATTAATGACTAAACGTGGCCTGGACAACGTCATTTTACGATGTCGTGAGCTTTGTCAACAATTCATGGTCGACATGTACGCGAAGATTGAGAGCGAACGACTACGATACTTACGATATAATCAACAAAAGCTGCGCGCGGAAGAGTACATTCATTTGCGAGACGCTATCAACAACAACGCCGACGTCGCCGAAATTGGTAACCATGTCATTTTACCATCATCGTACGTAGGCAGTCCACGTCATATGCAAGAATATATACAGGATGCTCTGACTTTCGTGCGCGAATATGGACGACCATGTTTATTTATCACGTTCACATGTAATCCAAAATGGCCAGAGATTACATCTTTGCTACTGCCTGGCCAAAATGCAATACATTGCCATGACATTACAGCACGTGTGTTCAGACAAAAGTTGAAGTCTTTAATAAGTTTCATTACTAAATCACATGTATTTGGTCCCACACGTTGCTGGATGTATTCGGTTGAGTGGCAAAAGCGAGGATTACCTCATGCACATATTTTGGTTTGGTTCATCGACAAAATCCGTCCTGAAGAAATCGATAGTATCATTTCTGCGGAAATTCCAGATCCATCCACTGACCAACTGCTGTTTGATATTGTTACAACAAACATGATTCATGGTCCATGTGGTACTCTTAATAGTTCATCACCTTGCATGGCTGATGGAAAATGTACTAAAAATTTCCCTAAAAGATTTTACCAATGATATGCTCACCAATGTCGACCTATCCCCAATATATCGTCGAAGAAATCCTCAAAATCGCTGACAATCATTTATTAAAAATATAATCAACACAGACATTGATATTGACAATCGTTGGGTGGTGCCATATTCGCCTCTGCTGAGCAAGACATATAATGCTCATATTAATGTTGAGTTCTGCAGTTCTGTGAAGAGCATCAAATACATTTGCAAGTATGTCCATAAAGGCAGTGATATAACTGTGTTTTAGAGTGGAAAATACTAATGTGAATGCTCCTCCGGTGAATAAAATCTGGGAAATAAGTGTCTACCAAATTGGTCGTTACATCAGCTCCAATGAAGCTGCTTGGCGTATCTTTGGTTTTCCAATTCATGAACGGGATCCAGCAGTTGTTCAGTTAGCCATCCATCTTGAAAACGGTCAGCGTGTATTTTTCACGAACGAGACAGCGATTGATCGTGCAATAAATCCACCTAAAACTACACTCACTGCATTTTTGATTTGTGTAATCGTGCGGATGATTTTGGTGCCTTTGCACGGACATTACTGTATTCACAAGTACCACGCTATTTCACATGGACTCAAACAAAAACATGGATGCCCCGCAAGCAAGGCTCACCAGTTGCTGCATGTCTCAATTTATTTAAATCAAACGCCTTGGGGCGATTATTTACAGTCAATCCAAGACACACGGAGTGCTTTTATCTTCGACTGTTGTTGGTTAATGTTACTGGCCCATTATCATTTCAAGATATACGTAAAGTGAATGGGCAACAATATCCAACGTATAAAGATGCATGCCTTGCACTCGGCTTGCTGGAAGACGACAACCAGTGGGAATGCATGCTTGCTGAAGCTGCATTGAACTGTACAGCAATACAAGTCCGTACAGTCCCAACTAATGAATGAGGAACAAAGAACCATTTATGATCGCATTATGCTCGCAGTTTCAGCTGGACAAGGTGGGTTCTTCTTTTTGGATGCACCGGGTGGAACTGGCAAAACATTCGTTATTTCGCTAATTCTTGCTGAAATACGATCAAATAATGGCATCGCATTGGCCGTTGCATCATCGGGCATTGCAGCAACTTTATTGGATAGAGGTAGAACAGCTCATTTAGTATTTAAGCTGCCACTAAATATTCAGAATAACCCTGACGCAGTATGCAACATTAAGAAACAATCGTCCATGGCCACTGTGCTGAAACGGTGTAAAATTATTATTTGGGATGAATGTACTATGGCACACAAACATTCACTTAATGTTGAACAGGACATTGAAAGATATTAAAAACAGTGACAAACTATTTGGCGGAACTCTGTTGGTCCTTTCAGGTGATTTCAGACAAACACTTCCAGTCATTCCACGTTCAACATACGCTGATGAGATCAACGCTTGCTTAATATCATCTCCATTGTGGCGTAATGTTGAAAAATTACAGCTAAAAATAAATATGCGCGTTCAAATGCTTCAAGATCCATCCGCTGAAACATTTTCAAAACAACTCTTAGATATCGGTGATGGAAAAGTTGCTATAGATGAAACTGGATACGTAAAATTACCGACCGATTTCTGCACAATCGCTGATTCGCAAGATACTCTCATTGAAAAAATATTTCCCGATGTACATACACAGTACATAAATCATGAGTGGCTTGCAGAAAGAGCGATTTTAGCGGCAAAAAATGTAGACGTTGACAATTTAAATCTGAAGATACAAATGTTGTTGCCAGGGAACTTGGTATCATATAAATCTATTGATACAGTTTGCGACGACAGCGAAGCAGTAAATTTTCCCACAGAGTTTTTGAACTCACTGGATTTGCCAGGCATGCCACCGCATAATTTACAATTAAAGGTTGGATCTCCAATTATCTTACTTCGTAATTTGAACCCGCCCCGGCTGTGCAACGGTACGCGATTAGTCATTCAAAAATTAATGAAAAACGTGATCGAAGCCAGGATTTTAAATGGCAAGTTCAGAGGTGAAAATATACTCATACCACGGATTCCTATTATACCTACAGATGTACCAATTCAATTCAAACGTATTCAGTTTCCGATTAGATTGGCATTTGCAATGACTATCAACAAATCCCAAGGTCAAACGATGTCTGTTTGTGGATTAGATTTGAGAACACCATGTTTTTCACACGGACAATTATACGTGGCATGCTCTCGAGTGGGTAAACCATCCAGTTTGTTTGTGTTAGCTAAAGATGGACTAACAAAAAAGATTGTTCACGCTCTAGCATTAAGAGATTGATTTTGATTCATACTGTTACTGTCGTAGTTGTTTTATTAATGATATGTAGTTTTAAGGAATAAATTATAATAACTCAAAAATAATGTTTGCCTTTTGTTATTTTTATATTCCCTCATCGTTCACAGCGCTCAATGCTTATTTCACGCATATACCACATTCTTACATGCATACAATATACACATTCTAACATACATACATACTTACAATAAGTAAGCTATTTTTGTCTACACTAAAAATTACTAGGAAATTATTTATATGGCAAAACAACGTTTGCTGTTGGGTCAGCTAGTATATATATATATATATATATATATATATATATACATATATATATATATATATATATGTATATGTATATATATATATATAGGTTGATGAAAATCTAGTTATTCAAAGACTCTTAACAAACTTTATTAATTTCACAACCCGATAATTCAAACCATGTTTATAGTTGGACATTTTAGTTACCTTTTAAAACCGAAAAATAACAAATGATGAAATTGTACGCATCTCTAAATGTATGCTGCTTCAAACATTACTAGAAAATCGAATAGCGCGCTACGCGCGTGCCTAAATTATGACCAATAATGAATCATGGCCCGTTTTTGTGAGTTTCGACCTTTGGCTAACTTCAAGACTTTCATCATGTATTTTAATTTACAGGAAAATACAACAAAAATACAAGCACAGTGGATAAGTTACCCACCGAAATATATAACAATATATATAATATAGCAATCTATTCACAATCGCGAATATTCGTTATTGTATAACAATCGTGTGTTCAAAAAGCATACTATCAATATTCATCACCAAAAATTGATGATTGTCATCCACCCCTCAGTGTATCCTAATCATCTGTCCTGGTTCTAAAGTTTAGAAAATAAAGACAATGTGATTTATATGAAAAAAAGAATCAGAGGCAATAAGAAGAAAGACACTGAGTCCTGGCCTACAGATAAGAAATATAAGAAATTTATACATTTTAAATAACTGTTACGTCAAAAACGTAATTATTTAAATTATTTTTGACCCAAGCCAGAGGCTTATAGGTCGGGACCGTGAGGATGTCTTTACCTAGGATTTGGAATTAATAAAACGTATTTTCGCTTAGTTATTAATATATTTTAAAAATAAAATCAGTAAAATTTATACAAAACAATACAAAGTAAATATTACAATATAATTCTAGTATGTGATTAACCTTACTATGAAAGGTGTATTAAAATTTCGATTTCGACTCTATTTCGCTAATGTTTCTCAGTAAAGCTTGTCGGAGATAATATCAACGGAATTTAATGCAATTTGATTTACTTTATTTTTTTTCCTCTTTATTGTTGGGCTCGCTAGATCACTCCAATCAATTTAGATGCGTGTGTGTGTGTGTGTCGACACAAAGAACAATAAAACCTTTAATTCACTTGACTAACGGGACTCAAATTTTAGATCAAAAGTACTCACTAACAAAGTGATTACAAAGGTACCAGACTGACTGTACTGGTCAAGAGCGCAATTTTTACTGACTAACTTTTTGAGTCCAGGCCCGTTCCATGGTTTGTGGGTCATGTCTTGAATATTCAAGGAGGGAAAATTCTTTCTCCAATAAGGAGCTATTTTTCCCGTCCTAATGTCTCTACTCTGCCGGAAAAACGGGCCAGGTCATGCCCTTATGAAAGAGGGTGGGTGAACGCACTCACGCATCCCCTTCCATGTACATTTTGTTGAGTTTTTTTTTGTTATTAACAATACAATTGTTTATAATCTTTTAAACTAAATTTGATTGTATTTTTCGTAATTAGCGTCCCATATTTGTTTGAATTCTAATTTTAATTGAAGTTGTGACTTTAATTTAACGTTAATTGCAAAATTCGTTTGATTTAGTTTAATAATTATTCAAGATTTGTTGGTTTTTCTGGGATGTAATTAACTATTAAATCGGTCGTTGCTTTACTTGAGTTTCTATTTTTATTATTGGTTAAAAAGGTTTTATTAATTACAAAAAAAGATGTTTGTAAATTATCTAATTACTCTTATTTCATTATTTATTTATTCATTTGAATTATTTTAATTTTCATAAATTCTGTTTAATTGAAAAATTTACTTCTTTATTGCGTTTATTTTGTTGAGGTAATTTCTTTTTGTTGAGTTGACTGTTATTTAAGATAATTCTGTTCAAATATTGAGTGTTGTTTGTCAGAAAAATTTCCCAAGATATAAAGAAAAAAAATTATTTTAGGCCTGTACATTTTCTGTCGGGGTAATAAAGATAATATAGTGCATATAGAGTTCCCAGAATATTAATTTTAACATTTTATTTTATATTATATCCTAGCTATACTACTCTTAGACTAGGTGCACATCTGGCAAAGACATTTTTTTCTTTTTTTGGTTTATTTGTTTGGTCCCTTTTATCCAGGGCCTTACGTTAAAAATTTTATTACTCCCTTATCCGGCCTGTTTACTTTACAGTTTACGATACGGTATGAAAAGGAAAAATGTCTTTTCTCAGATCTTAAAAGTATTTTTAAATGTTTCTATAAAAAAAAAAAATTGAAATATATGATCGTCTCAGTCGTTAGTTTTAAAACTCTGATTATTATTAATTATTCGTCGGACGTAACATACCGTAACAGCAATGATAAAAGTATGGATTTTAACGTAAGTTTTAAAACATTAGTTTGTAAATAAATTCAATTATCAAAAGAAATTAAAAATTTTTTGTTATTACTATGTAAACTTCTCTGATGGTAATTCCTTTTAATAATTTAAGGGGCACAACTAGTGTAACGGCCTAAAAAAAGGTGATTTTTGGGAATTTTTATTAAAGAAAATACTTTATCAATTATTTCAAAATTTTAAGAATATATTTATACATGTTTTAAGAATTTATAGTGAAATTTTGAAGAAAAAAATTAAATATTTTTTTAAGTTATCGTCGATCTCCAACGGCGCGAAAAAAAGGTCCTTCACTGCTGCAGTGATTCCGGCCTTCTCCGTGGATGAAATCTAAAAAAAATTCTCGTTAAACTAGATAAAATTGTCTGTACAATGACCTACGATAAAAAAAATCAAAATTGACAATATGGCGGC
Organism: Cotesia glomerata; assembly: GCF_020080835.1. NCBI lineage: Eukaryota > Metazoa > Arthropoda > Insecta > Hymenoptera > Braconidae > Cotesia > Cotesia glomerata. Next base: position 15,416 of record NW_025404237.1, read on the forward strand.
GTTTTAAAAATAGACGAATTTTACCCAAAATTTTTGGTCGTTTTGGCCTGTTAAAATTCGATTTTGATCAGATCAAAAATCGATAGGTCATTGTACGGAGAACTATATATAGAACATGTAAAAAATTCGATAGTGATCGGATCATTTGTTTTTGAGTAATCACTGCAGCAAATTCGGAAAATGCTGTTTCGAGAAAAACGCGTTTAAAGATAAAATGATCGTTTTCACTGTTATAAGTGGTTTAAAATCATACTTACAGCTAATCTGCTATTCCAGGGCCATATAATTCACCTTCCTCTTCTTCGAAAAGGGCTTTGTTCAGCTGAAGAAGCTTTTCTTCGAGAGGATCGACCTTCTTTGAAGAAGCCACTTTTGGCGATGATCAGCGATTCGTATTCTCGTGTTGTCCTTAAGAGCCGCAAAATCTCTTGCTGCAGGTCCAACTATCACTCCCATTAGATTGAACATCTTCAAAATTGACGAATAACCGTCATTAAATATTGCAGTTGCGAAATTATTTTGACAATTCAATAGTTTTTGAAGCCATTATGAAGATGCTTGGGTGAAAAGTGCCAAAGTAAACCGTTGTAGCTTTCATTGTTGTTTTGAGTATTGTTACCTTTACATCTATCAAGCAATTCATGTCGAGATAAGTCTTCATAAATAGGTTTTATAGCTTTTTGTACTTCTGGATCCAGTGGGAGGTAATCGTGTTTAAATGTACTAGTGATTCCTTCAGCTTCCGCGCGGCGATAAGCGCACCAACTTTCAGCGCCTTCTGGACAATTTTTATGATTTGGGTTTTTGTCAGTTGAACAGAAATGATAAAATGTTGCCCAGATTGCTTTATACATTTCATCTACATTATCTTGATTCCTCATAATTGCCAGACCATAATATTTTTGGAGTTTATTTATTAAATTTACAGTTAACTTTTGTGATGTTTTTACTTTTTCCTCCTAAATTCTTATTAGTTTTCTTTTACATTTTCGGCAACGTGTTCCCATTCTTTTTTTCACATGTAGATAGCATTCCAATTTAGCAACAGGAATATCATAAGGATTCAAATCTATAAGTCCTTTGTGGGTAGCACTATCACCATACCTGAGAGCCAACAATAGAAACTGGAATCGTGTTATAGGGGCTGGAAGGGACAGTAGACTCTGAACAGCAATACCTGAGGTACGTCTCATTGTAGCTAATGGGACTCTCTAGCTGCCGAGCGGCTGGTCTTTAAAATGTTATAACTCAAAAACTATATGAGATATCGATTTGAGGATTTTAATATGTTATTTTTAAAGGTGTAATCTACCGAAATATGAAAAAAAAAAAAAATCGATTTTTTCGAAATTTCACACTAGTTGTGCCCCTTAATCATAAATGAATACATCCATTATTATGAATTTTTTTATTTACAGGTTATCACAATAAAAGAAATTTGCTTTAATTTCAAGGATTGACGCATATTGTGATGTTTCCGTAGCTCCGTCAAGTTATATTTATTTTTATAGATGAGAATAACAATAAAAAATACAAAATTACAGACAGGATGCCTCCAAAAATATGTTTTTTTTTTTTTTTAAATGACAATGGATACTTCGACCCGGTGAAAATTAAGAAATTTGGTGGTATTAATAAAATTCACATTTATAAACATTGTTTATACTAGAAATATTGACAAACCTTATTTTTTATCCTTTTTTTATGCATCTATCATTTATATTACACTTATAATAATTATATATTGGTTTTTTAGATACTCAAGAAGAGTTACTATTATCCGAAGAAGCTGGTGACACGACAAAACGCATAAAAATCAAAGAAAGAATAACTTTCAGCCCACTGCTAGTTAAAAGTCGTAAAAATTCAAACTGAAGCTTTGAATGAGGAAAAATCGATTGCTAATGACAAAAGGTCTGTATTGTTTTTTTTTGTGTGAAAAAAAATACTGAAGCAAAATAAATATTCAATGGCAGTAATTTCGTCATATTATTATGAAACGACAATTGTTAGCATTAAAACGAAAAATTCATTGATAAAAAAAATTGAGAATATCAATTAATCAACATTAAATGTAAAAATATGTGCTATTACCTGATAATACCAAGTCGTAATTAAATTAATACTAAAATCATTGAATTATGATGTTAATCAGGTTATTTTTCTCGAATATAAATGCAATAAGGTTGCACTCAGAATTTTGTAATCAAAAGTTTTTACATTACAACTATTCCTGGTTTGAATTAATATTTTTTAAGGCTGTATATTTTACTATTTTTCAGCATACAAACTGCTTGAAAATTATTATTAAAAAAATATTCCCTTAAAAGTACTTCTGTATTTAATGAGAAACATAATTTGTAAAATAATCAATGTAGCTTCCACAGCATTATGAAATTTAATCAAAAATACATTGCTCAATGTCAAATGGAGAATAACGATTTTATAATATAAAAAAAAATTTGTAATTATCTTTTTAGAAAGGAGTTGAAAAATTTTAACAATTGTAGTTTTCTATTTTTTATCTCATAATTATGATTAATTATAATTAATTGTTAATAAAACGCATAATTTTTTATCGACTTTCATATCTACAATTTCTAATAAATGAACTGAATTTGAAACACTGATAAAATAATTTCAAAAATAGATTTATGTTACTTTATTGTTTAAAAATTTATTTATATTATATTTAAAATTAAATTATGTATTTGATTGGATGTTCAAACAGAAGAATATGACTCATTCAAGCCGAAATGTTGTGCATAAAACTGATGCTCTGTATGAAAATCAATTAGATGTAAGTATATAAATTTATGAATCAAGTATTGTTTCTGAGAATGTCTTAATGAGACAAACATTTCTATCAGCGTAAGAAAGTTTTTTCCCAATAAAACATATTTTTACTTTCTTACATCATGGACACTGGAACATAATGTCTTAATTTCAATTAATTTATCAGTTTCTAGCAGTTTGTAGCCCATTATTATTTATAAATTAAAAAATTTTTTATAATTCAACAAAAAATTTAAAACCCTGGGACTTTGAAATTTTTTAAGGTGTAAACAGGGCATAAGTCATACACTGGAACATAGTGTCTTAATGTCAATAAATTTATCAGTTTCTGGCAGTTTGTGGCCATTGTTATTGATAAAATTAAAAAAATTTTCGATTCAACACTTGGAAAAATTTCAAACTTGGGGACTTTAAAAATTTTTCGGTGTATACGCGGCGTATACTTTGGATGAATTCGACACGTATACACTAATGTATACATGGTGTATACTGAGCAAAAACCGATCCGCTAGGGATAAGCCGCTAAGTTTACAATCGGCTATTTTGATTGTTAACAAAATTTAACATTCACTTATTTCATGAATCATAAAATTTACTATTGGCTGAATTCGCGTGGCTAAGTTTTTGAATTGGCAAAATTCACGATGCACTAAATTTAACAAATGTCAACATTACGTGAATATTTTATTTTAAAATTATTTTTATTCTAATGCCAAGATGCGCATTTGTTTGTTTTTTATTTAAGTTTTTAACGACTTTTTTACTTAGCCGTATTTAAAAATATATTCTTCTATTAATGTCAATTTTTGAAATTCGCTCGCTTTACTATCGAGTTTATTAATGTTTTTCTTTTTTTTGATTGGTTGAATTTTATTTTATGACATTTTTAGGTTGGTACAAGTTTACATTTTGCATCATTTTTATTAATCATTATTTAGTATTCTCTTTTTTAATGATCAACTCATTTTATTAACGGAGTCATTATCAGTTTCAAAAGTTTTAGTTTACAAACGTTCAAGTTTACAAACGGCTATTTTTCTAGTAAATTTAAAAACATACTTAAATTAATGTCCACGATTGTATATATATATATATATATATATATATATATATATATATATATATATATATATATATATATAATTTTGAGTACAGTTTGTTTTTGCCGAATAATATATTATTAAATATTTATTTAAAGTAAACTGCTTATAAAAGCGTTGCTTACAGCAGTATTGATTTACAACATAGTTCATATAAAATATTCGTCATATAATAAATGTAAACTGGTTAACAATTCAAAGGATAACAGATAATTTAGCTTAAGTATACAGTATAATTATAATTAAGTGAGAGTAATAATAATCATTGTGCCCAAGTGGGTTAAAAACAAATTAAGTAAGACTAGGTAGGACAATAAAATAGTTGGTGGGAACTGAGGATAGTATTATAATAATCCGAACAAAAACAGTTTTCACTGTAAAAACGTGCGCCAAGTCCACGTTCATAAAACTCATCTCAATAACATTCGCACTTTAGAAAAAAAATAATACGCGTTTCAATAATTTTTATTCTTTACAAAAAAATGTGAAATACAAAAAAAATACCAAGAAACCGTCATCATGTTGAAAAAATTGAAAAAAAATTTGTTGAAAATTTAAAAATTAAAGAAAAAAATTTTTATCGTACTTGGCGCGCGTCATTGAGTAACCCAAATTTTTTCGGACGAATCACAACTCGAGAAAAAACAATTTTGCCTGAATATACTTATACATATATATATCAATATAATTATGTATAGTTATATGTAACAATAACTTATATATGTGTATATGGGTTATTATAAGTCAGGCTGATCAGATTATATATGATTTTGTATATAAATATACATAGACTGACATTAATCAAGTATGTACTTAGGTTCAATTTTATATAAGTCGACATTTGGTTGTAAATACTTATATATAGGTATATATAAGTATATATACATATATATATATATATATATATATATATATATATATATATATATATATATAAGCATATATAATTGCGTAGGAAATTATATATAATCGTATATAGTTATATATGATTATATGTGATGATATGGCAAAGTCATTTTTCCTAATAAGCCATTTCTCAATGCCTTTTTTAATTATTGCATGAACATAAGTTCTATCTTTCCGCGGGAATATTCAAAACAAATAACTTTAGAATAACTTAAGCATGCGCTTAAGGCCTGCACGTTTGGTTTTACCTAACTTTTTTAAAACTTTCATTAATTATATTTATGCATTTTATAGGTTAACCTACTTATAAATTTCTATACATTAAAAGAATGTTCATTAATCCTGAAAAAATTTGGGTTACTCAATGACGCGCGCCAAGTACGATAAAAATTTTTTTCTTTAATTTTTAAATTTTCAACAAATTTTTTCAATTTTTCAACATGATGACGGTTTCTTGGTATTTTTGTATTTCACATTTTTTGTAAAGAATAAAAATTATTGAAACGCGTATTATTTTTTCTAAAGTGCGAATGTTATTGAGATGAGTTTTATGAACGTGGACTTTGCGCAATTTTTTACAGTGAAACTGTTTTTGTTCGGATTTCATATCTTTTTGTTAAGTAACCTTTTTTGCTCGCTTTATAGTGATTTCATATTTTTTAGTTAAGTATCCTTCTTTCCTCACCTCATAGTGAAAAAAGTATTCAGTAGTGATCTATTCTCACCTTACCAAAATCAAGCAATTGTCTAGAACACAAATTTCTTTATTTTGTTCATATTGCACTTATGTATATAAGTGTTCTAGATCATATGATCCGCTATCGTTACATCAACGACATTATATGCGCATACAATTAAATCCATGTCATAAAATCATTTCAACACTATAGCCCTGTCATTATATTGCATGCTTAAGCGCGATCGCGCAAAGGCATATTTCTAATGAGGCCTAAAAGTCAAGTTTCCTATCTCGTCAAGTATAATTGTATTTTTAATTAAAAACACTGCTTGGTATAGTAATTATCAATTGTAGTGAAAAAACCCGTTCTTTAAAATTTATAGTGGAAATAACTAGGAAAATATGATGGTATAGTCAAAATGATTAAAAAAGAAATTTCCAGTCAATTAGATTGAAGTACCTCCTACAGGCAACTACCGAGATATCGAAATATCTGTACATTGCTCGATTAAAATTGCCTAGACCTTAAAGAGCTGACTTTTTGGTGAAAATGGAACCCAAACAATGTTAGCTCGTTGTGCATTTGGTCTGGTTAATAAATAAAATTTAATTAGAAAATATATTTAAATACATACATATGTAAGGTTGTTTGTTGATAGTTAATTCTAGAATTTTATATTCATAAAGAATTTTCAACATTCTTAATTTGAATTTTGTACTTTTCCCACTCAAAATTAAAAGATCATAAATAAATAGATTATTGCAGGCAGAGCTATAATCAAATAAAGGGTTGTTTGTTCGTTAATCCTAGAGCGCAATTGTAGGCAATAAAATTAAAGTTCTATTTTTCTCATAGTAGCTAATAGTATTAAAAGACCTAATATGACTAAGCCGCGTATAATTTTCTGTTAAAATGAATAAACTAACTTATTCAATGGAAATTCACATTTTATATAAATATAAAGACAATTTAAACATTTTTTATAATCAAGAAAATTGCTAATTCAAATTGAATACTTCAATGCCAATAATTTAATGATAATAATATATTCTTATAGTAATAATATTTTAAAATAATATTTTAATAGTTATAATAACAATAATAATAAATTTTAGGATATGGCTAAACGTACGGCAAATGAACGATATGGCTCCGTATGTGTACGGAGTGTCACAAATTCCGGGGAAATTCATTTTCTATTTGGAAAACGTCGCATGCATGCAGGGCCGTATACATGCGTATCCGTACGCATACGGATCCGTAAACTTACTGTCATGACTGAAAGTAGCAGAAAATTAATATTTTGAATAAAAATCTGGAAAACGGTTGACCCTAAAGGCCAACCCTGCAACTTCGCGCTAATTCCATATCTAAGAGCTTAAAATTGCACCTATGACATTTTTTGTGCTCTTCGAGCTTGAAAAATGTAACTTATGTGTTATTTTGAGCTCTTCAAGCTCAAAGAGTTAGCTGTTCTATGTTGTTGAGCTCTTCGAGTTAATAAATAGAATTTGATTGGAAAAATATGTTTACAAACATACACATGTAAGGTTGTTTGATAATTTATTCTAGAAATTTTGGATTCATAAAATATTTTTACATTGAAGGCAAAGCTATAATCATGTAAAAGGTCGTTTGTTTCTTAATTTTAAAGCTCAGATCGTAATAAAAAAATTAAAGTTTTGTTTTTCTCATAGTAGCTAGTAGCTATAAAAAACTTAACGTGACTAAGCCGCGTAAGCTCTCCAGCTTAAATCGATAAACTACCTTATTAATGGGAATTTTACATTATATATATATATAGGAAATTTCAACATTTTTTGTAGTCAAGAAAATTGAAAATTCAAATTTAATATTTCAATACACAATAATTTAAAAATAACAATAATTATTATTATAATAATAAAATGATAAATATTATTATTATTATTGTTGTTGTTGTTGTTATTATAATATTGTTGTTAGTAAATGACACAATGCATCATACGAATAATTATATTACATATCACTTAAAGCATGGAGGGTAGAGATAGACCTCTACCCTCCATAACATAAAGATTGTAATTATTTGAAACCCGCTCAATTGAATAAAAATGGCAGCTACAGGCAAAGACCAAGAGATCATAGAATATGTCCACCGTTCAATGAGAATTGCCTAAATCTTGAACAGCTGGCTTATCGGAAGAAAGTAAAACTCAAACAATGTTTAGTCTGTTGTGTATTTAGTCTTGTTCGTAAATAAAATTTAATAAGAAAAACATGTTTCAAAACATACACATGGAAGGTTGTTTGATAGTTTATTCTAGAAATTTTGTATTCATAAAATATTTTTATATTTTAAATTTTAAATTTGAACTTTTCCCGCGCAAATTTAAAAAGTCATAAATTAATGAATTATTGCAGACAAAGCTATTATCATATAAAAGATTATTTGTTCGTTAATTTTAAAAGTCAAATCCTAATGGAAAAATTGAGGTTCTGTTTTTCTCATAGTAGCTAGTACCATTAAAAAACTTAACGTGACTAAACCGTTTAAACTCTGCAGTATAAATCAATAAACTTAATTATCAATGGGAATTTACATTTTTTATGTATATATAATAATAATTTTAACATTTTTTTTAATTAAAAAAATTGTTAATTTAGATTTAAAACTCTAATACACATTAATTTAATAATAACGACGATTATTTTAGTAATAAAAATGATAATGATAAATATTATTATTTTTTACATCGATTTATTATTACCGATATAATTACTTTTAGTATTATAACTATTATTATTATTATTGTTATTGTTATTATGATATTGTAAGTAAATAATACAATGCATTAAACACATAATTAAAATACGTATTATCTAACGATTATTGATGTTTGAAACCCGCTCAATTGAATAACAATGCCACTTACAGGCAACGACCAAGAAATCATAGAATGTGTACAGCGTTCAATGAAAATTGCCTAGATCTTGAACAGCTGGCTTATCGGATGAAAGTAAAACTCAAACAATGTTAGTTCGTTGTCTATTTAGTCTAGTTACTAAATGAAATTTAATAAGAAAAATATGTTTTATGTTTACAAACATACACATGTAAAGTCGTTTCATAGTTTGTTCTAGAAATTTTGTATTCATGAAGTAATTTTAACATTTTTTATTTAAAATTTGTGATGTTCTCGCGCAAAATTAAAAGTCCCAAATAAATAAAATATTGCGGGCAAAGCTATAATCATATGAAAGGTCGTTTGTTCTTTAATTTTAGAGCTCAAATCCTAATAAAAAAATTAAGTTTTTTTTCCCATAGTAGCTAGTAGCATTAAAAACTTAATATAACTAAGTTGCGTGTACTTCTTAGTTTGTATTGAAAATCTAATAATCAACTAAAAATTTAATTTGTATAAAAAGATAACAAAATTTATACATTGTTTGTAATTGAAGCAATTGATAATTTAAATTTTTATACTTTCCCGCTGAAAGTTCAATATCAATGAATAAGGTGATATTTGCAAGCAAATAATCTTAGTTAATCAACATGTGTGTAAGTCCCTTCAAGATCTAAATTGTATTTACTTTTCAGATAAATTAAAAAGTGATTCCTAAAAAATTACAATTGTAGATTTTTAAATTTTTTACATATGAAATGTGCTTGTCGCTATAATTTTCAAAAGACCGGGCTAAAAGTCTAAACGTAAAGTTGACTCATGCGCAGTGCGAATATTTAATATACAAATATTCAGCTAATCAAAAATGTTAATTAAACAACAAATAAACAATGTGAAGTAGGAACAAATGTTTTATATACATGAACAATCAAAAACAGAGGTTTAATGACCCGTATTGCTACCAAAATATTAAAAAATGCGATAGGGGGGCTAACTTAAAGGTACATTATTAATAAATTTTTTTTTAAATAAATAAATCGAGAACTAACAAATGATGATAATGAACAATAAAGAACAAATGACTAGCTAACGATGTGATAAAAAGTTCAAAAATTGAAAAAAAAAAAAACTCTGGGGTGCTAACTTTAATGAGCTATCCCGTTGAAGCTACAGTTTATGTAGAAATAATTCCCGTGCACCCTGGCGGCCATAGATGCAAGCTGTGAATTAACTTTTTTTAGTGTAGTTGCGTATCTATAGGAGGATTACTACACATTTTTATTTTATCTAGTCTGTGGCACTGGCTTTTCTCCATGAAAAAAAAGTCAGGATCGAAATTCGTGAGCACGCTATAGTTTTTGCTGATAAAATTTAATAATTTCAAGTATTTTAATTGTTATAAGTGGATATAATTAATTAATAATAGTAAAATAAAGCATGTATTACTGTTATAATATACAATTTAGGAAAAATAAGTACCGTAGAATTAAATAAAATATTCCAACCCCGAAATACCGTTCTGCTTACAGTAAACACAGTCGGTAGTCTGGCGCTCCGTTTGAACGGAACTTGGCGCCAGATTCTACCGAATCTGTGGATATGATCAATTAAATCACCTAATCGTTTAGGCAAAAAGCTCTTAGTTTCATGGAGCGTGATAGATATAAGTAGACTGCTTTGACTGTCGATGGTTTAGGGTCGTTAAGTAAGTGGGTAAGTGAAAAATTGTCATCATCAACGTCAGCTGTTTGAGACGACAGTAAAGAGGAGAGACAATAATCTCTGAAAGGTTTATATACCGGGCATCTAAGGAAGATATGTGAAAGGTTTTCCTTTTCGTGAAGGTTGCAGATGGAACAGGAGAGCTGGGGGTCCAGCCCAAAGTATATGCGCTTGAAGCTAAACCTATAATAATGCTTATTAGCAAGTCTTGCTTGTGCAATAACTCTGGCGATGTACAACGGACTGGTAATTAAATAAGACGCAGTGGGTGCACCCAGTTCTCTTGGAATGCTAACTTGACATGAGGTTTTTGCTCTATATTATCTAGATCTTGGCGTCTGAGATGGGCAGTGAATGAATCAAGAATGTTAGGTGTTGGCCTTTTCCAGTGGGAGCTGGAGGGGCTAAACCAGATTGTCGAAGGTGCATTACCCAGCTCCAGCAAAGGCTTAAGCTGGGCAATCCAGTTGTATTTTAGGTTGGTGGTTGAAGTATCTGATAGTTGTAAAAGTCTGTTATAACATATTTTGGGGATACGGTGGTCCTCCATATCAAGAATTTTGCTGATCCATCCAAGAGCCGATCTCAGAACCCCTGATCTTTACATTTGCTATGTCTAGTTCTTGTTTTAATGGCGCGTTCGGGGTGCCCGAGGGAAGAAGGAGGAGTCTTTTAAAGAAGCTTAGTTGCGATTTTTCGAGTAAGTCTAGATATCTGAGCCCCCAAAGGTGGGAGGCGTACAAGAGTGTGCTGGCAACTATTGCGTCATATATCTTTAGGGTACCCCGCCAGGATTCAGCTCTGATATAGGCGAGTGTCGACAATGCGGCACCTGCAGCAGATTGTGCTCTTTGGAAAGCAGCTCTAGTAGCAGCGAATCCAAGAGTCGAAGTGGTGAAAGGAACCCCAAAGTACATGTACTCATCTACCCATTCAATGGTTTTGCCGTTGAGAAGGAGACTCATCTTCTCCCTCGGACCTCCTCTTGTAAGGTGCATAATTTTAGTTTTGTTCAAGTTAACAGTTAGGGAATTGCGCGTACAGTATTCTTCAAGAATTTTTAGTGATTTTTGAGTTCGTTGATTGATCTGGCCAGGATGACGAGATCGTCAGCATATAAAAGCATTAGTAGGTCATAGACGTTGTTTATTTGTATACCCAGTACCCCTCTTGATCTAAAAAAGTCAACTATATCATGTAGGTATAGTATAAACAAAATTGGACTCAAAATTTCGCCCTGAAGGACCCCCTCCGTGACCTCAAACGCCCCCGAGAGAAGTCCCTCTGATCTAACTTGGAGAATTGCTTGGTCATATAAACTTTTCATAATTCTTATTAACTTTGGGCTGAGACCCATGACAAATAGCTTTCTCCAGAGGGCGCTGTGGGGCACGGAGTCGAAGGCTCGTTTGAAATCTACGAAAAGACCGTACAGTCGGCTTTTTTGTTTCTAAGACCAATTTGTAATGCAGCTAACAGTGCAAAAATATTATCAGAGCAACTCCTCTTGGCAACAAAGCCCGCTTGTTCTTCAGGCAAAGCACCAGTCCTTTCGATCCAGTTTACTATTCTCTTTTTGATTATTGATGTGAAGACTTTCGTTATTACATTGATCATTGCAAGACCGCGGTAATTAGCGGGATCAGATGAATCACCTTTTTGTACAACATAAACATAGCTACGTGGGCCCAATCACCGGGGACTTGCTCAGTGTCCATGATCTTGTTAAACAAAGCCTGAATATAGAGTAGCCAATTAGTAGGGAGGTTTTGAGGAATTCCCCAGTGACTGTGTCCAGGCCAGGTGCTTTGCCATTTTCAATATTAGAAATACTGTTACAAATTTCCTCGTATGTAATTGAAGTATAACAGGATTTATGACACAGATTTATGAGTACAGGATCTATGACACCAAAATATGTACTGTTATCAGCTATTCTTGGCGGGAATACTTTTTATAAAAATTCATTCCAGGTGGCGAGGGGCAGGGAGGGCGACTGTGAACGTTTCTTAAGACTGTTGTAGGTACGCCAGAATTGAGTTGTGTTATTTATATCTGAGAATCTCTGAATGATCGAGAGCTTGAAGGAACTCAACTTGGAAGCCAGCAACTTTTTATAACATTTCTTAAGTTTTAAATACTCACTGAGCTCTGGGTTGACAAACTTAACAGATCGTGCTTGATTTAGAGCTTTTGATAAAAGTTTCTTGGTATCCTGGCAGTCCTTATCAAACCAGGGTTTATGACTGGGCATCTGCATGCAGTTTTTCTTAGATCGTGAGCTGAGCATTCCAGCTTTTTCCGCTGCGGTTAAAATTGCTGATATCAGGTTGGAGTGAAGGATATTAGTATCTGAAGAAACAGAGGACATTTCCAACAGCTGAGACCAAAGCATATTGTATACATAGGAATCTTGGGATTGCGGGTTCCATTTTAGTTTGGCAGAGGAAGCTGGGGAGGTTGTGGGGACGGTTGTGTGCAGGGGGTAGATGGAAAGTTCAATGTAAGGATTAGAGGGAAGTGGTCCGAGAGAGTGGCTTCAGATGAAACCTGCAGGTCAGATATTAGATTAATACCAGCGAAATTAACCCAGATTAAATCAATGACAGATTTACCCTGAGAGGAGCAGAAGGTAAATTGAGCGGGAGCGTCACTGGGAGTTCTACCGTTCAGTAAAATGAATCCGTTTGCATCACAGAATTCCAGGAGTTGGGAACCTCTGACTGAGACGATTGGGTCAAGTGAGGTGCGTTGTGACTGTAAAAGGAGCCTTGTAAGGCCTCTGCATGTACTGGACCTTGATAGCCCAGACGAGCATTGAAATCGCCACCCAACACAATCGTCTCATGTCGATAGGATGCCTGGATGTCGTCTAGAGTGATTTGTAGGATATCCAATAAATATTGCAGTGAAAGAGCAGGACTGAAATAGATATTGCATAGTATAAAGCTCCAATCATTCAGAGATATCCTGGAGATCAACCACCAGGGAGTAGAATCAATCAATTCATATTTAAAAATCTTATTTATGCCCACAAGAATACTACCACTCGCCCTGCCTACCTCACGCGATCTGGTTGCCTGTGAACAAATAGTATTAGAGTTATTGAAATCATTTGGGAGAGTATGAGTAGTATTGGTAGACCAAGTTTCGGTTAAATAAAATATATCACACTTACTCAACGAGGGGAAACTACTTATATTACCTAAACCATGACAGTTTCAAAATACTATCCTCAATTTCCGTTTTTGGGGGAGAGGATAACTATCGCTGGCGTCGTGTCGGAGAGATGAGGAGAGGCTTCCTGCGTGGAGACCGAGTGTGTTGAAGTCCATGTAGCCGGGTTGAAAAGATCATCAGGCGGAGAACTTGATTTTTGAGATGTGCTGTTGTTGGGGTTTACTCGGCGTAGTCTAGCCCTTTGCCTTGCTTCATAGTCCGAAGTACGCTTTCTTCTCGTGTACGATCATGTTCAATATATACCTTTTTTGTACCAAGAGTCTTCTTCCTCCACATAATTTCTGTCTTTAAAGCAGCTGTGGAGATTCTAGCTTTGATGACATTGCCAGATTTACTTACCAACTATGTGCGCTTGTTCAACGGTCTTGTCTATGTTGAAGTTAGTGGCTATAAAATTATTAACAAGGTCGGCAATTTTATGACTTGGTGTGTTGTTAGTGTCAAGGCCTTTAACTATTATATTTAGTTGACGGTAGTGTTTGTCGAGGTTGTCAATTTTCTTGTTGAGCTTTTCCAAGTGTGCTTTGACGGAAGTGTCAGAGGAGCTTGGAGCGACGGAGACTGAGTGTAATTGTAGAGCGGAGGAAGAGGAATTATCGACTTGCGGATTTCTTTTCCAGGTTGGTCAGCCTATTGTTTAATTCAGCGAACTTGCTTTCGTATGTCTGATCCCTGGCTGACAGCTCAGTGGAAAGCATATCAATAGCTTCCTTGTTAGTTTTCTTGATTTCCTCTACTTCAGCTTGGAGACCATTCAAAAAGGAGAGCTTGGTGTCAATAATTTGTTGGACTTTATCAGATAGAGCTGCGACAATGCCCTCCTGGAGGGAGGTGAGCGTAGCAGTGTCCAGTGAGAGTCTTTTTTTCGAGGGATGGTCATCTACTAGCTCAGAAGTTGATTCAAGCTCGCGATTTCTCTTTTATTATTTAATAGCTCCAGCGGGCTCCCATGAGTCACATAGTTGAGAGTGTGCCAGGATTGTGCCAGGGGTTTGCAACCTCTGTGGCCAGAGGTTTTGTCAATAGAGTGACTATCGTTGAGTCCCTGCGAAGGGGACTGCTGCTGCCCTCTTTCGGTTGTAACCGCAACTTCTAGACTCTGAGTAGAAGAGTGAGAAGAGCTAGTGGTAGACGGAGAGAGCATGGTTTCTGAAACCAACCTTAAAATCTTGCTAAATAGAACGTTATAACTTTCGTAAAATTTATCGCACAGCTAACCGTGTCGGATTCGATAATTATCACAGATGATTAGGCTGAATTTTTATTATTATTAAATTTTTATTTTTATTATAATTATTTTAATTTTATTATTATTATTAAATAAAAAATATTAAATAGAGATTTTTAAAAGCGCGCTATCACTTATAAAATACTATTAAGTAAAGATTTCATGAAATACAGTTGGAACTGAGTAAACTTAGCGTTGAGTAAAGTTAGCATTGAGTAGTGAATGAATTGAATAAAGTTTTTTTTTTAAAGTTATTCAATTTTTGATGTTGAGTACAGTATGTCGCCGAGTTGAGTAATTTGGAGTAAAGATGTGTTACTGCCGAATTATTGACCGGAGAAGTATAATTTTTATACATCGAGTAACAGCAATAAAAAATAAAAAGAAGGGTCTGATTCTGTAAAAGTTTGTCCGATATAAGCTATCTTTGGATATGACTATTAATAGTTAATTTTTTACAGAAATTGTTAGCGGGAAAACAATAAATCGAGTATTTTAGAGTGCCCATCAAAGTTAACATCACAGACACAGTCTCTATCTAGAAGTCAATGACAGATTAAGTCAAAATCTGCATCAAGGACAAGATCTAAGTCCAGTTCACGGTCTTGTTCAAACTCTGAGGAAATATCTCAGTCGAAGTTACGGTCATCACGCTTTTCAAGGTCACAGTTACCAAAGTCTCTGAGGTCCAAGTCTCAGTCGAAGTCACGGTCTCCAGGATCTAAGTCTAGGTCACAATCCTCACCAAAGGACAGCTCAAAAAAAAATTTTAAGAGGTCACTCCAAATTTTTTAAAATTTCAAAAATCGTCAAAAATCGAATTTTTTATTTTTTTCTCGTTACGGTATAATTATATAGACCAAAAACAATAAATTTCTGAAAATTTCAGTTCAAAAATTTGAATTTTGAAAGGTCGCTCATAATTTTTTTCAATTTATTAGTGCATTAGTTTAGATTTTTTCGAGCGACCTTTTACTATTCAAATTAAAATATCATGCATTTTTTTTTTATTTAAACTATTATTTAATCTATTTTTTATTGTTATAATCTATTATTTTTCATTTCGCAGATATATGCCTAGACCTTCAAAAATAACAAATTGGATTGTAAAGGGAAGTAAAACCCCAAGTGTCATATCAGACTTTGGGTGTATAATTTTTAAAAAATGAGAAAAGACCAAAACTGACGAATACCGAAAGAAAGCAAGGGAAAGAGCTGCTAAACAGAGGGAAAAAATTCGAGAAAAAAGAAAGAGCAAGCAAAACAACGACAAGACAAGGAAAATGAGAGACCTAGAAAATAAAATTGATACTTTATAAGTATACCAACGTTATTTATTTATAAGATAAGACCAACGTTATTTATAAGATTTATGTTATTTACAAGTTTATTCACTATAAATAACATTATATTAATTATAACTTAGGAAGACAGAGGAAAGGAATAAAATGATAAACAGTTCAAATTTTCAACAAAATATCCGTTGTAAGTCTTAATGTATATACATTTCCTACCTATACATACATACTTCTTTCAACCCTTTTTGATAATATATAAAATTTTTTTGAAAATCCGGAGAAACATAAGTTTCAATCCGCTCTCATTCAATTAGATTTTCATCAGATTTTATCGTAGTGAGAGTATAAGAAGATTTTCAAACCGCTTACAAAAGAGACATTTGTGCGCACGATTTTGTTGTATGTGGACAATCTTTAAGTTACTATACGGATAGCACTTAACAAGTAGACTGTACTCTGGGATTATGCAAATTTAGAAAATTTTTTCAGATGAGTCATGTGGAAATTTTCCAATAGCGTACACTCAGAAGGTGTTGCACCACAAAATCACACCTTAGATTCATGTTATTAATTCGTTTCAGGCTATTTCCAGTCTATACAGACACACTTTTTGTTTGTAGAAAAATTTTTTCCCAGTCACTTAAAAAATTTTTTGACTTTTACAGCACTTAGAAATTTTTATGAAAATGGGACTTAGAAAAAATTTTTGGTGTATACTCAGTGTATATACGCCACGTATACACCGTGTATATTTGGTGTATACTTAGTGTATAGCGATCCGCTAGGGAGTATATAATGATCTGCAAAGATGACACGCAAAATCGCAAAGCGTTCCACATTTTACAAATATAAATAATGCTGTGAAGCGGGAAAGAATAGGAGTTACGGTAATTATTACTATATACATGATAGTATATAATGATAGTATCATAGTATTTTTTAATGACAAAACTTTTGCTGAAAATTTATTTTACAATATAATTTATATCTTTAATATATTTATAAAAATAGTAATTCATTTTTCAAATAATTGGCAGTGACAAGAAATTGAAATCAAAAGAATTGGTTTTCTTACTTTACAATTCGTTAATTTTGAAACTGTTAAATTATTTAAAACATTAGTACGCTTTCCAAATTTTTGGTATCTTATGGCAACTTATTTAGAGAGACATAGATAATTAAAAATTCTGAGCACCATTACAATTCACCATTTAAAATTACTCTTTTACTTAAAAACACAAAAAAAAAAATACATTGCTATATTGTAAGTGTACTTTAAAGCGTTGTGAGCCCAAAAATGTCAATGATAGTTCCTACGTCTTACATTTGAACATCATTTAAGTAAAAAATTCTTTTTCGATATTAAAAATCATCATAATCTATAACTCTTTTCTTCTTTCAGAATCCTCATCAGATTCAGTGTTATTCAAAATATCGCGAATTATCAGCCACTTCTGCTTTTGTTGATTTTCTAGATGTTGCGCCAAGTCCTCGTCAAGGTCTGACATATCTTTAGTCGCTTACATTTTCTTGAAGTCTATCATTATCTGTAGAATTTTGATCTTGTGTGGTACAATCATCATCTACCAAAGTATTAGCTGATAAGTCGTTGATGTCTTCTTTATCAACAGTACTCATTGAAACTGTCGTGCGTTATTACAAGTTATTACACTACAATTCTTGCAGACTTGTGAACAACGCAACCCAGCTTTTCGACACCCACATCGTTGAGTCGCACATTTGGTATTACAGCTGCAGAACATCTGAAAATATAGTTTCAACAACAAGCAAATTTTTAATAAAAATGTACGGAATCAATAATAAAATAATAACACATTGCAAATTACCTGTTTTAACAAATCTTCAGGAGTCAGTTGTCATGATTGGGATCATCAACATATTAAGTCGTTCCCATCCCCATTCCTCAGGCTGAAGATTGTTGCCCTGTCATTTTTAATTTGATAGAAAACCCGTTTACTATGTTGAAGGAATGCTGACGATGTAGGAAGTTAACTTGTCAGTCGAATTTCAGTCTTAGTTTGCGTAGTCAAAGTAACAAAAATTTTATAACGTAGTTTTTCAAGTGTTAACTTTCCATCATGATGTCCATATGAATAAAAATAAATGAAGTTGCTGCATTTTGAAAATCTTCTACACTACTCCTAGGATTACTAAATACTGCTGATAATGCTCGTGCTTGTTCATTTTTTCTAAAATCTCGATAATTCCTTTTTTCACCTTTCCCAAATGAAGTCCG
>NW_025404238.1:0-4611 GCF_020080835.1 Cotesia glomerata
AATGAGCCTTTTTCCTGAAGTACGAAAATTACTCACTAGCGGCGCTAGTGGTTCGGTAGGGACAAACATTGTCAGAGCTCCATTTAATCACATAGTAAAGTGGACATAAAAAACATGTTTTTGACCGAAGACGACGTTCCTGGAGCAAAATTAAAATTTGCAACTGTAAAAGACAATAATGTTGTCACATTAAAACGTTGGTTTGCGTGCCGTAACTTAAAAGTTACCGGAAAAAAAATGAATTAATTGACAGGTTGGTATACCAAACTCTGGTAAAAAACTAGCGGTAAATTCAAAACTGTAACAAGAAAAATTGAAAATAATTATAAATTTAAGATTTATTTCAGAGTTAAATATGAATGAAATATAAATGGTAATAAATAAACGTTATTATATGTAATAAATGAATACGATTAAGTAACAGACAGAGGTTATATGTCATTTTAATTTATATCCAATAATCTGCACTAATAGAAGGATTTGTTTCTAGTTAAAAATATTTTTAATATTTAACGAATCATTTAATAGAGACCACTTTTAATCCTTAATGAATATTTCTTAGTATTTAAAAAGATTTATTAATATTCAATAAATGAACATCAGATTTATTAAGAAATACAAACAAATCATTTTAAATACTAAGAAATATTTATTTAATACTAAAAAGTGAGGGTATAATAAAATGATTTATTAACTAATAACAAATATTTTGAGCCTAAATAAATCCTTCTATCAGTATAATAATGAAAAAAATTTGCTATTCATTTTTTATTCATTTAATTAATTTCAAAAATAATTTTGAAAACATGTAATTGATGATTCTAAGTAAGTGGTTTATCAGTTATTTAGAACTTTATAATTTCGTAAATCTTTTGTTGGAATCTAACCTCGTCGATAGCGAGGGTTTTACAAATGGTATAAAAAACAGATTTTCCTTCTGGATAGCGATTATCCGACGTACACTTTGCAAAACTACAATGTTTTGTTGGCATAGTGTGAATTTATTAAAAAAATGTTTTTGTGTTTAAAATATTATTTTTAAATAATAAAATAATATAGCGTAAATAACACTGTCTTAAATGAAAATATTTTATGTCTGTCCCTACTACGAGTGCTGCCTCTCGTGGCACGTTCTTCAATGCTACTCTCAGGAAAAAGGCTCGTGAAATAACTATAAACAAGCAGAAACTATACATACATGATAGTATAATTACTAACTGTTTTATCATCTGTTAAAATTTTTCTTTAGTTCGATCTACAGAGGGGATAATACTACTCACTTGGGAAGATTCAAATTAAAAACGAATAATTTTTGTTATGATCTAAATAATTTATGTATGACATGAGCACTTAAGAGCATGCTCATTTGGATTTTTCCAAACTTTTTAACATTTTGATGTGGCAATAATTCAATTATAAATTATTTGAATGATTCAAACCTTAATGCTGCTCTATTAGATAATAATAATGAATCATTATTAATGATATTAAATGGTTTTTAAAGTGATAATAAATTTTGAACTAATTGTTTTTTTCGTATAAAATAGAAGATTCTCTAAAATGGAGTTAGAAAATTTGCTAATTAAGAACGTCGATTTTATGACTATTATATTAAAAACTATCTTAAATTTTTATACTGAACTAAGTCTTTTTTCTTAACATCTATCTTTTCTTTTTATCACTTTTGTCAAAAATTTTTCCTCCTGAAACATTTCTTGTATTTTTAACAAAGAGACTTCTCTTTTATCTCCGAGGAATGAAAACGATTGTATATAATCAGTGAAGATCATGAATGAAGCGTTAATTCAAAATACGTATTTTTCAGTTTGGTTGCAGACTTACCATAAGCTGGTAACTTTTATTAGTAGCAAACGCAAATACATCGAAAAATGCCCATAATGATATAAACGCCGAAAGTTTTAACAATTGGCGCGTTCATTTCACTGACCAGTGTCGAAAGGTAATGACACTACACCGATAGCGAGACTGAATTGGTAAACAATTACCAGGACAGATTGATAGCTACTAGCTTAGTTTTGGATTATTAAAGTCAAGATCCTATTAGTTGATGACTCAATTCCTTCATAAATACAGGATATTGCGATATCGAAGCATGATCGCTAACAGCATTACTGGAAGATCCTGCCGAAATCTACCAGTAATTGTACGTTGTTAACAGAGGCCAGACACAATGCTGACAAAACTTACATTAATCACTAAATCTAGGAGATTCATAATAGTAACTTGGATTTGGATTAACATTTTTTCATGTGCACAGAAATTATGTAAGTGCAGAAAAATAACCACTAATTATTAGAAATGGTTTACGACTTATTGGAGTATTGATAGCATGGACTTTTGACTTTCATGTTGGCGTTTGAATTATTTGCATGCATTGCTTGAGAGCATCAAGTTCATAGATTTCATCAGTGCTTCTATTACAAAAAAGAATCGATTTAGCGACTTCTTCTGGCTTGTTACAGTGCACAAAGCAACGAAGCGTATCAAAAAAAAATGAAACCAAAAATAGTTCATTTAGAACCAGACTTATAGCTGCTGCATGTACATATCCACACGTTCAAATACTACCCTAATATGCAGCTACACAGAGCCAGCTCCACTAGAAAGCCTTGGTCACTTGGTTTTCTAGAGCTCCCCAGGCCTCTTGGGATGTGAAATTTCGTCAATGTACAGCGGGGAATGACTGCTGAGAAATACATACCGAGACTAATACTACTAAGAACACGATATGCGACTAATAACAATAACACTGAATTCTCAAAAAAGGAGCATATTCATCCCACTGCAATAGGCATTCCAGAAAGCAGTGTTGATGTTTAAATGCCTATTGGCAGTTCGTCTTATTAAGCGCCCATTGATCAAACAACGTTGATAAACGATACGATCTAAAGTCATTTCGTTTAAATCTGTTGAAAGTTGGTCATCTAGATTTTTCGCTGCATTTTATTTTGTTAAGCACATTAAAATTCATTCCTATATCAGTCCAATCGTCTCGGTGTATACAGTATACTATAATCTTTTTTTACTCAAAGATAAATATGTATAAAATTCTATGACAAAAAAAAATTATTTCAACTAATAACTATTTACTTAGTCGAAATTATTAAAAACTTTACGGACGCTGTAGATCACGTAGTCTTGCGAGGAAGCTAATCGCATCACCAATAATCATTAGTGAGAGGTTTAGTCGATATATGCTCTCTTTCTCATACACTAAAGCTAAACATAGTGTTGTTCTGATGTGCCTATGTAATGAATTCTCGATCATCTATTAAGAACAAAAATTCTACCCTATTGATCTGACTTTTTGAGATTATCTGTTTTTAAGAAATCCATATTGCTCTTCAAAAATCTCAAGTCTTTCTAAGCTTCAGTAAGATATCTGCTTTTTTAACATTTAAGGGGGCCACATTGCGGTCTAGAAGCCTAAATTTTAGGCATTTTTCAAACTAACATAAAACAAAGAACATTTTTACCATCGGTTTTTTATATGATGTTTATTAACGTTTCAAGAATATGAGAAAAATTGAAAAAAAAATGATAAATTGGACAAATTACAGGTCGGTGAAGTGGGGCTACAAAAAACGGTGCACCCTGGTTGACATGATTCCAACCCTTGTAGTGATCTGAGAAACAAAAAATTTGAAAAAATTCTCAATCTGTAAAGATGTGTCACTATCGCGTTGACCTTAGTCACCAAAAAAAAAAAAAATTCACAAAATGGCGTCGACATGAAATATTAATTTTTTTTTACCCCTTTTGACCTTTACAATTTTTTAAAAATACTCCAAATTGAAATTTTTAAAATCCAAAGGCGAACACGATAGAGAGATATATAAAAGAAGATTCCCGCCAAATTTCAAAAGAATCGGTCGGGTAGAGCTTGAGAATATCACATCAACCACTTCAAAAAGTAGTTTTTGAGAAAAGCGCGTTTCTGGATTTGAGAAACTAATTATAGTAGGAAATAAATATAATAACATTCAATACTCACTTTTGGATTAATCGGCGATTCCAGATCCATACATTGGGCCTTCCTCAACTTCATATTCGATGTTTTGTGAAGTTCTTTCAGCTAATCGAGCTGTTCTGCCTTCTTTGGAATATTTCTGCCTTCTTTGAAATATTTATTCCTTCTCTTCCTACTCCCTAAAAAGTCTCATAGCTGTAACGATCCGGCGATTAATTTCATAAGCTTTGTTCACCAACGGACATGATTGAATGTTTGGAATATTTCTGCCTTCTTTGAAATATTTATTCCTTCTCTTCCTACCCTAAAAGTCTCATAGCTGTAACGATCCGACGATTAATTTCATAAGCTTTGTTCACCAACGGACATGATTGAATGTATCGAACATTTTCACAACTGCACTGTAATGTAATTTTAAATCCTAAACCGCGTGGTGCCGTTTGAGAAAAATTTAATTTCTTCTTTGCAGGTAGCACACACAATTAAAGTTGAGAGAGTTTGAAAAACTGAGAAAAATTCAGAAGACAGTACCCAAAATTTTTGTTAATAACTATTTCCTCATCTCCAAACTTTTTAACTTTGCTGCGGAAGCACTCGTATAACTACACGGAGAGAAAAAA
>NW_025404239.1:0-4609 GCF_020080835.1 Cotesia glomerata
TAAATTTTGAAAAAGTTCTTCATCATGCCATTTATAGCCAAATTTTTTTGTCAGAAAATCTATAAACTATAATCATGAAGTTTTAAAGCCTTAAAATGCATCTTTTTAGATTTGCAATACGATCATTTTTCTCTGAGATACAGCAGTTCGAAAATCGGGAAAAGTTCAGACTTCTTTGTGGGTAGTATGCATATAAAATAATTTATTCCAAATTCTAAATGATCACGGTTTTTTCTCACTATTAAATTTTTCATTTTCCATTATAGATACAACAATTACTAAAAAATACAATAAGTTTCAAAAAAAATTTGCCTTATAAGTTCACTCTCATACTCATTGGGTCAAAAGTGAGTTTTTGTAGCAAAATTGCTCGCAAAAATTTGACTTTGTCAAAGCTGATACTTATTTTGTGAAAAAATTATTTTTGACATTTTTAAGGAGTACCCCGTTTTACCCTCTAAAATAAAAAATCTTTTTCTAAACGGCAGTTTAAAATTAGTGCTATTTATCTTAAACAGGATTAAAATGAAGACGATTTACAATATTTGGGTCCCCAAAAACTTAATATTTTCTTAGATAGATTCCGTTTTGTCCTCCCTCTTCCCCTATACTTTTTTTGAATGAATTTTTCACTGCTTAATTCCAACGAATCTACGATGAAAAACCATTGCTCCAAAGTTACATCAATTTCATGTCAAACCGTAACTTAACACTGACGCAGTTATTACAGTTTCTATTATCTTCAATACGTTTTTTTTTTTTTTTTTTAACAGAGTATAAAGATGATTTCAAAATGAAATCAGCCTTACGTACGATCGAGACTTTTCACTAATGTAAGAAAAAGAGTTCAGAGTTACATCAGTATTAGGTACAATCAGAACTTTTCAGTGATGTAAAAAGATGACTTTAAACTTATGTCAATATTACCTACAATTGTGACTTTTAACTGATGTAAAATATGGACTTTAAACTCACATCAGTGTTACGTAGAATCGTGACTTACCAGTAACGTAAATGTATGACTTGAAAGTTACATCAGTATTACGTAAAACAGTGACTTACCAGTGATGTAAATGTATGATGGTAAAGTTACGTCATTATGACGTACATAAATGACTTCAATACGACATAACATTTTTTATATCAGAATGATGTAAAAATGACATCAAAGGTTTTGACATCATAATAAGATTATAGGAAAGGTCAGTTTTACGTCAAACTTATGTCAAAATCTTGTGATATTCTCATGACATTCGACTGACATCAGATGAAAGTCGTGTGTTCACTGGGAAATTCCCATAGTAATAATTCACATAATTACTAATAATATTTATAATGATAATATTATACTCCTGGAAATTTTTACGGTAAAAACAGACCTGCGTACGCCTGGTTTAACGGTACTTATTCTCCGATACCGTCTTGTACGGTCTCCTGGTTAAAAATATTGATTGAAAAGGATTAAAAATGATGAAATTTGAATACCTTCAATTCTTTTTCATGTATATATAGATATACAGTTTACATGGGGTGACTGATTTCCAATACTTTTCAATCAATATTTTTAATCAGGGTCAAAACAGACTTGATTTTCAGCGGCATACTAGACTTCAAAGATTTGGGACATTTTTACGGTTAAAACGGGACTTGAATTTTGACTCGGGCGCCGTTCTGTCGGCTGAAGGTCACCGCCATTTGCGCTCGGTCACAATCGCTAGGTTAAGAATAAAATTACGAATAAAATTTAGAATGAAAGTCAGAATAAAATTAAGAACAAATTAGGAATAAAATACTAAATTATAAATTAATAACACTAGGAATGATTTCGGATTATTAATTAGGACATGTGGGCAAAATCTGAATTAATATTACCAGGAACAATTTCGGTTTATTCATTCAAGATTTCGGTGCCATGTGTGAAATTAAGTCTCTGATAATTGGGTTTGACTAAATCAGTTTAATTCAGCGTAAATAAAATCAGTAAATATTTTAGTAAAAAGTAATAGTAAAATTATTTGAAATAATAATTCATTATAATCAGGAAATAATTGGATAAATAATTAAGAGTAAATTTTTATAAATTGTTTTAAAGTAAAAGTAAAAGTAGAATCAGGAAATAGTTGTTCAAATTTGCTGAATTGAAATTATTTAGCTTAAAATAGAAAATGACTCATTTGTAAAATTTGCCAGAAAAATTAGACACAAAAATTTACCACAAAAACTCACGACCTTGAGAGAGTCAGCCATCTTGTCTCGCGCTAAAACTCTAAGCAGAGAATCTCAAGGTCAAGACTAAAATCTCAGTTCATTTTAAAATAAAATAAAGTTCTAAGTTCTCAAATGAAATAAAATGAAGTAAATTAGAACAGTTTGCTCAAAATGAAATTTACTCAGTTATCCAGGGACAATTAAATAATTCAGTCAAAAGTAAATTAAATCGAATTAATTTATAAATTCTTAATTCATAAAATGAATAAAGTAAAATTTATTGATAAATTCTGGCTAAATAATTCGGACAAATCTTCTTTTCTATATATATAAGAGATTTCCACGTATATACTCACTCATCACGATATCTCTGGAACTAAAATGCGTAAAGACTTGAAATTTGGCAGCAATATTACTTTTGCGATGTTGAGGTCAGCTAAGAACAGATTTTTGAAATTCCTCCCCCAAAGGAGATTGTGGGGGCGTTAACAATGAAAAATTCCCGTTTTTAAACTATAAACTGAAAAAAAAGTTTTCTGCTCCGTACTATACGAGATCGCTACTGTCACGATCTACATTTTACTATCTAGAGGAGAGTGAGGTTAGGAAAACTGTATACTAACGGTAGCAATACATTTCCTGAATGGCACCGAATAGATCGTGACGGTAACGATTCAGACTGCTACTCGTAGCCTCTACGGATCGTCCCGGTGACGATTCACTTTTACGATACAGTAGATCGTGCCGAGCTGAAAACTTTTTTCATCGTACAGTGTAAATTGAAGTGTTTTAATAGTGAATACAAGTGGGCATTTAACATGGGAAATTAAAACACATGGAAGTGTTTTAAAAGTGACTACAATGCTTCAAGATAGGAACAAAACACTTTATGTGTGTTTTGTTAAAACACTTGAATTGACACTGTAGCTCCTATAGACTCTGAATTTGGTAGGAATTTTCTGTAAGAGATGTAGAAATAGTCTATGAACTAATTTTACGATAGATCACCCCACAGGGGGTTGTGGGGGCGGGTATGAACAATGAAAATTTTTGATTTTTAAACTATTGCTCCTACAGACTCCAAATTAAGTAGGAATTCTCTATAAGTGATGTAAAAATAATTTATGAACGAATTTTTCGATCGCTTACATCACAGGGGATTGCGAGGGTGGGTGTTAACAATGAAAATTTATGTTTCAAACTATAGCTCCCATGGGCTTTAAATTTACTAAGAATCTGCTATATGTAAGGTAGAATTGATCTAAGAGCGGATTTTATGACAATCTACTCTAAATGTGGATTGCGAAGGTGGGTGTTAACAATGAAAATTTTGAATTTCCAAGCTACAGCTTCTATAGGTTCCAAATTTAGTAAGAATCTGCTATAGGTGAGGTAGAAATGATCTAAGAGCGGATTAAATGACAACCTACTCTCAATATGAATTGCGGCGGTGGGTGTTAACAATGAAAATTTTTAAGTTTCAAATTATAGCTCCCATAGGCTTCAAATACAGTAAGAATCTGCTATATGTGAGGTAGGAATGATCTGGAAGCGGATTTAATGACAACCTACTCCCAATATTGATTGCGGGAGTGGGTGTTAACAATGAAAATTTTTAATTTCCAAGCTATAGCTCCTATAAGTTCCAAATTTAATAAGCATCTGCTATATGTGTGGTAGAAATGATCTAAGAGTGGATTTTATGACAACCTATTCCAAATATAGATTGCGAAGGTGGGTGTTAACAATGAAAATTTCAAATTTCCGAGCTTTAGCTTCTACAGGATTTAAATTTGGTAAGAATCTTCTATAGGTGATGGAGAAATGATCTAAGAGAGAATTCTACGACAACTAACTTCTAATAAGGATTGAGGGGTGAGTGTTAACAAAAAAAAATTTTGATTTCCAAAATATAGCTTCTACAGACTCGAAATTTCCCTGATTAAAAAAAGAGATTTGAAACGATTCAAAATTGCACAAAGCGATTAAAAACGATTCCACTCGACAAATAAACAGATATACATTTTGCATAGGTTGAATCGTTTTAAATCTTTTTAACTTCCCGCTAAGAAAATCGAAGATTTTCAAAAATCGGGAAGTTATTGTTTTCACCCCGTTTTGCAAAAATCGAGTTTTCATCAGATCTCGATGTTTGAAGGCCATAGGAAGTTTCACTGACTACTCCCGCGAGGTTGTCACGGTACCTGTGTGTGTGTGTGTGTGTGTGTGTGTGTGTGTGTGTGTGTGTGTGTGTGTGTGTGTGTGTGTGTGTGTGTGTGTGTGTGTGTGTGTGTATGTGTGTGTGTGTTTTTTTTTTTAGGGAGGGGAATCCTTTTTACGGATTCTAGGCATAGCTGTTTGGCCTGGATATGTGGCGACTCGACGCAGCGTCATACTAAAA
>NW_025404240.1:0-4607 GCF_020080835.1 Cotesia glomerata
TTTCGACTCGGGAACCGACCTAGACAAAATTTAGCATGAGTCTTCCAGATACCATTAACAAGAACTTGGACAAAGGATTTTTTTTTTTCAAATCGAAACTAATTTTAAAAGATTAAAATGTGGTGCAAATTTAAGCGAAATTTGAATTTTTTTTTAAACCACCAAAAATCCAAATTTCAATTTTTTTCCAACGTCCAGATTCTAGTTTTAAGTATTAAGTGAAAGACCCAATTTGTTTTTTTGATTTCACATGATCCTGTCATGAGTTATGCTGTCACCGAGAAAGCACCTTTTTTTCGGAAGGGTCTCCGGACGAGACGTTGCAATGGCTGAGTTTTAAATATTTTTTTAAAGAAATTTCAGAAGGTGTTTATTAAATATGCATCTTCAATTTAACAAAAAGAATGAGTTAAAAATTTCCTTATTTATATAAAAAAAAGCAGCGAAAAATGAGAGTTTACTAACGAGCTTTTTCACGAAAAGAGAAAACACCGCTCTATTAACGATCCACGGATATTAAGTTCCCGGACAACTTTCGGCATTAAGACGCTGGTGAGTTTGCTACATTTTTCAGTAACTTTTATTTTCTGTTATGGTTATGAGTGATGAGTGAAGCATCTTTTCTGGTGGAGCATAAAGGAAAATTTTTCATTAAATGTCTCGCTTTGAACCCAGGCTGTTGGAGAGGAGCTATCAAAGCGGAAGGTAACGAGCGCGCTTTAATACTTGATGAGCATTACATATACTTGCAATACAGGGGGTTTTGAGTCATTATTCCGGGTGGTGAAAGGAAAGTACTTGGAGATTGGAGATTGTGTTTCGTTACAGGGCTTGGGGGTATAAGTGCTAATTAATCTTCTAAGCTTGATTTTCTTAAGAGTTTTTGGGGTTTAGATGTAGTTTAAGTTTTGAAATTATATGATTCAATCAGAGAGAAGTTAAGTACAATAGCATTTTGATAAGGTGATTCATTTGGAGCTAAGATTGCTTGATCATTGATTTCATGCTTGTGGAACTGGTTGCTGGTTATCGAAATTATTTGTCCTGAAACTCTGTGATAAACAGCGGTTTTCCGGGCAATCTATTTGATCAGCAATTTCACACTTCAGTAATATTTTGGTAACGTAAATTGACAAAGGAGAGAGGGCTGCAATTGTGTCAGGAATTTATTTTTTAAGCTTTATTTTTTTTTAATTTGATTGTAAAATCAATAAGGTTTAATTTTATTAATGGATAATTTTAATTGCAAATGAATTACTTTTTTTCAACAACATGCCTTAATTTTTTTAGTTTCAAAAGTTTCAAGTTTCAAAACAAGAAATTCATGAGCCAAGATATTACTTTTACAAGATTTCTTGCTCTATTTAAACGTGTGTAATGTACATTGTGTTTTATTTTTTATTTCTAACTCTGAAAAAATTTCGGAAAAATCAATGCGTTATTCGTGAAAATTGGATGTGAAATTTTTAACTTTAGGCCATTAAGTGCCATTTAAACGAGACAGGCATTTTAGGCGTCACTGCGCCAGGTACACAATAAGCAATTAGTTCAAATTATCCGATTCATGACGGGACTTTTAAATTCATTGTATATGAATTACGGTAAATTTTTAAAAACCCTTCTACCAGACAGTCTTATCTCTTGTCGTATAGTCTACTCAACAAAAAGATTAAGTTCGGCTTGTAAAAATTATTAACAAATAATTAAAAAAAAAAAAAAAGAAAGGTTGTAGTTTTTTCCAAATATCTCAAAAAATAGTTAAGATTTTCCAAATTTAAAGAAATATTCAAAAAAAGAATATTTTCTGCAGTAAAATCCCTCTATATTTGACTCGTTCTAACGTCCCCACTATTGCAACACTTACGTCTCTCATGCGCAGGTCTGCGCGATCAACTGTGTAGTGTACAAAAACAGTATGTAAACAACTATCTCAACCTAACCTTAAAATTTACATAGAATTATATCAATATTAAAAAATGCCAACTAATGTAGAAGATTGCAAGGTAAGTTGAAATATTGAATTTATTTTAAATAAATCTTATTTAAAATATATTGAAAATATATTTAAAATAAATGATTCCAAAATTAACAGACATCTGTCAATTTTTTCAATTTTTATAACAATTAAATTATTGTGAAAAAATTTTATTAAAAAAATTCTATACTTAGAAATTTAAAAAGAATACGAGGTGAAAATATTTTAAAAATACTTTTTTTCTACAATTTATTTTTAATAAAACTAGCAATCACCGCTTCCTACTTTCTGTACGCCTTGTTCTGATCCTTCAATAATTTATCTGCCAAAATTGACAATAAATTGAAAAGTAGTTATTACAAGAAAAGCGTTGTATATCAAAATTAAGAAATTTATTAATCTTACGAGTATATAGACTACCTCTGTAATTAATCGCTAATTTTTAACTCAAAACGTTGTACATTTCGCTTATAAGATATTTTGAGCGTTTCAAGCACTGAAATATGAAACTTGCATTTTTATTAGCACATTAAACTATAACCTATTACTCTTTTTACTGATATATTTCGAGATCTTCCATAAATAAAAATTCTGACAAAAAAGAGTTTTTTTTTTTTTTGGAATCTTTTAAACGGTTTTAACGATCGATTTCAAAAAATCATCAGCTCTTAACGTCAAGAAACCACGTCGATCACTGCCGGGTCGATCAAAATCGGTTGACTAATTCTTGAAATATCGTGAACGAAAAAAAATTGATAAAATTGATTTTTATAAAAAAAAACTCAATAGTTTTTTATCTGATCCATTTGCAGTTTGAAATTCTTTATAGAACTCAAAAAATAGCGTCAACTGCGGCCAACCGCGTAAAAATCGGTTTTACTTATTCAAAAGTTATAACAGATTGAAAAGTAAAATTTATGTTTCTTTAAACGTTCATCAAACTTCTGAGCTTGAAGAGGACAAAAGCATAGAACAGTTGTCTCTTAAAACTCAGAGAGTTCAAAAATTTAAAAACATCTTTTTAAGCTTGAAGAGCTCATAAACAATGTAATAAGCGAAATTTGGAGCATTTAGGAATAGAATTAACAAGAAGTTATAGGGATGGCCTGTTAGTTGAACAATTTTACTAATTTGTTTATTCAACTTTTCCGAAGGCTCTTCGAGCTTAAAGAGAGTATAAAATTACTATGTCTATTTGAGCTCATAGAGCTTCAATTAACACAAAGTTCCGGATTTTTGAGTTTGGGGACCTTAAAAACGTCATAATAAGTAGAAATTTTACCGTTTTGCAATCGAAATTAGTAAGAAGTTACAGAGATGACCTAAAAGGGGTGAATCTTTTAAAAATATTTAAAATAAATAGTCTCAAATCAAGTTTTATGTACTTTGCGTTTGAAAGTGGGTAAAAGTTGGAGCTACGGCCTATACAAAGTGAACTGTTCTACTAAGTACTTTGAAATAAAATGTCATTACAAATTATAACCAATACTTGTGAAGGTCCAAATAAAAGAACGTTTGGTGAAAGCACAGTTTAAGTCTCGATTCCATAACTCTGTTGCGTTGTTGGTTCTTCTGATGTTAGTGGTGGGACCATTCTTCAGGCTTCCGCATTTTTATCCATTGTTTTATATAATAATTTGAAAATATCTACATTTTTTGAAAAAACTTCAAAGTTTTTATCCTTTCCAAAATAGTAATGAGTGCATTAGGAATATACT
Source organism: Cotesia glomerata (assembly GCF_020080835.1). Classification (NCBI taxonomy): domain Eukaryota; kingdom Metazoa; phylum Arthropoda; class Insecta; order Hymenoptera; family Braconidae; genus Cotesia; species Cotesia glomerata. Next base: position 3,694 of record NW_025404240.1, read on the forward strand.
GCCGGGTAAAAATGCTAAAACCATCAGCTGGCGTAAAATTTCTTCAATTTCCAAATCTATTGAAGTAGTGAAAGTAGCAGGCTTTGTTTTTGATGATCGTTGTATTGCTCAGAATCTTTGTGCATTTTTCGTAATAGCCTAAAAGATGTTATAAATTGTTGAGGTTTTATATGTAAAAAGAAAGAGCGGACAACATTTGGCATATAGCATCTTCAGAATGAATCAAAAAAATTAACGTGTAAACCTTATGGGTAAAACATTACTATTATATATGAAATGAGTAAGTTTATTGAGATAATTTTAGAATTTGGATGAAAAATATTTTTAGGATCAAGTGAAGAAATAGATATGTATAAAATTTTATATCCGTAAAAGCAACCATTGAATAATCTATATACAGAGTGTCCCAGAAGTAACAGTTGCCATTAGCAGCATCTGATAAACAAAAATAATTCTGAGAAAAGAAAAGTCACGCCATTTTTAATCAGACACATAGATAATTAATTATTAGTTAAAATAACGTCCTTTTATGCGTTAGAGAGAGAGAGAGCACTAGTGTCAAGTCAAGTGCGTTCCAACGAAAGAACGCTTGCACGTGTGAATGGTGTAAGTAAATATGTATGACTACGTTAGCTATAGAAACTAGTTAATTATATAAGGTAAAGAAAAACTAATAGATGATCACGTACCAGTATATGATCACTCCATGCATTTGTATATCTATATTCACAAACATAGGTATACAAATACATGGAGATCATCTATATGATGCACTACTATTGAAACTTTACAGTTGAATGTGTCTTTGTTTGGCACATACTTTACTGGACACTGGCGCTCTCTCTCTAACAAATAAAGGAGACGTTATTTTTAATTAATAATTAATTATCTATACGGTTGAGTAAAAATATACC
>NW_025404241.1:0-4596 GCF_020080835.1 Cotesia glomerata
TGTTGAAGTTTATTCGTCTTATTCGTAAGTTTCAAATTCTTGTTCTTCTTCTTGTTCTTCTTCTCCTGCATCTTCTTCATCTTCATTTTGGATGCAAGTAAATTGTGTCAATAGCGATGTATCGCATGATACTTCGTCGGAGTCAAACGAATCCTCCATTGTTTGTGATTCAATAATAGAGCACGACCGGCCTTGACAATTTGTGCATGCCAAAGAACAAGACAGTCCGACTTTTTTGCAACCACATTTAGCACTGCATCCCTTTTTGCAGTTGCAAAAAATAGTGTTCAGCAGTTTTTCCGGCGCAAGTGGAAGTAAAGTTTGAACTGGCTCTAATATATTGTTGACCAACTTCCAACCCCAGTCTGTAGGGTCTAGCTGATAACCAAGCCACACTTGCACTTGGTAATATACTCGAAAAAGATGTTGGTGAGCAGCAACTGAGGTTGGAGGAAGACAAGCTAATTGAACTTGTTTTTTATTTTTAGTATTTTTAACGAAACATGCATATCGATGCTTATCTAAACAGGTAGTTTTTTTAGGAGCTCCGTACATAGAAAGAAGAAAGCGGATGCCGTTGGTAATAACTTCTTGTTGAGTTGAATTACTCTTTTTAAAAACTTTAGCACATTGAATTAAATCTTGTTTTTCAAACATTTTGAAAACTGCTGTTTTACCCCTCCTGTAAAATGCAGATGTCGTATCACAGCCAGTTATTGCGTGTAAAAATAGTACATGATCTTTACACTTTACTAAAGTAAATAAACTTTTTGATGAATATATATCTGATTGATGCTGAGCTTTTCCTGGTTTTAAGAAAAAAATAGTTTTTTCAGTTGGCGTTCGAGCAGTGAGTAATACAAGTAAGTCAACATCTTCACCAACAACAATAGTTGTATTTGTCAAATTGAATTGCTCTATTAGTGTTTCTATTTATTTAGTGTTTTTATTTATTTAGTGTTTCTATTATTAGCTTGTTTTACCTATATATTTTCAGCCGTAAACTTTTCTTTCAACATTGAAATGAACCGAGACTTGTTGTGGGTATTTGTAAGAAATTTCTGTTGACTGGTTGGGACTGTCATAAGTTCATCAAATAAAATATCAGAAGATGAATTTCATTTATTATAGCAGGTATAAGACCCTAGCCACGCACACAATAGAACAAGAGACAAATGTCTCGAAGTTACACTGGCTTAAAGATTAAGGGACTGGGTTTCATTTTACCTGATATTCTTGTAGTTAAAACTTATGTATATTTTATATTGTAAATATAAGTTACAATGACCGATAGAAAAATATTTAAACATTTAATATATAATATATATATATATATATATATATTATATAAAATATTACAACTCTAGATGTATTGATACATTTTTTATAGATAATTTTATGATCTACAATTTTCATTTGAAAAACTTTTATGATAAAACTTACCGTTTTGCTGAGAATCGCGAAAAACTCATTTTTTTGACCTTTGACCTTGAATTAAATTTTTTCCTTACAGGGGAATGATGGGGAACTTCTAGACATTGTTTATAATTATATTTTGAACAATTTCACTGAAATTCAGCTTGTTGGGACTTTATGTAACTTCACTCTCATTTTTTGGTCTAAATTGACCGGACTATTGATGGATGCCGACAATTGAATTTGATTTCTTTTTGTTGTTGTTATTAAACGTAACGCCCGAGAAATTTGGAGCTGTGTAGGACAGCTAGCCCGACCGACGCGCCATCTCCGAGCGCGAGCCCAAACTTATCTCGAGCTTCAACTACCCGTAAGCTTAGTCGATTTACCGACCGTAGTTGATTTATCCGCCGCGAGCCCGCCAAATTGTTGAATTTTTGAATTATTATTTTGCGAATTATCGTCGAATTAAAGCTACATTGTGTTTAATTTGCTATGGCAAATTAGTAGAGGAGGCCGAGCCATTGACGGACCGACTTTAAGCTTTACCCCATTTAGGGTATTAAATAGTTTGAGACAAATTGAAATTGTTTATTTCATCGTATAAGTAATTGACCAAGTAAATTTGAAATAAATTAATTATTTAGAGTATTGTATTATGAAGTATAATTGCTCTTGAGCATTTGCGAACCACCGACGGAACGAATTGAGTTTATTATTTTGTTTTTTGTTGTTAATTAATTTGAGCAAAAGGGTAATTGTTTATTTCATCGTATAAGTAATTATAAGAAATTAATTCGGGATTTTTACGAGCCGTTGACGGACCGAATATAATTTTTGGTTATGATTAAGTAATTTGAAGATCGATTAAATGTACTTACGTCATCGTAGTATTAGTTGTAAGTAATTTAAATTAGTATCTGCGAGGAAGCCACCGATATATCAATATTATTGTTGTTTCTTTTAGTTAATATTATAATTTTTGGAAAGAGTACTAATTCTTGGCGACTGTTAAAATAAATTGTTTACTGGACATTCGTCGATTACTTTTTTTTTGTTATATTCTTTTCCCAAGCTTACTTAGATTTAAGCATTTTTTCGTTTCGCCGTTCGTTCGAATTTTTAAATCTCTTTCGTCAACGACCCGCCGCCCGACGACAAGCGAGAACGACTTCGAATCATTGGAACAGTAAGTTCCTGGCGCCAACTTGCAGCTAGAAACTCAGGTAAGCCAATTTGGGTGGTGCTCTCCAACCCGCAATGTCGACGCCGGTGCCGGTGAAAACACCATTATAAGCGCCTTAGCCTTAGCCTTAGCAGCCTTAGCCTTGCTGTAGCATAACTATATATATATATATATATATATATATATATATAAATATATATATATATATATATGCATATATGTATGTAAAAATGCCGCCAGCATATGCTGCTGCTGCTGCTGCTGCTGTATATTATACGATACAATGTGACTTGTCAACACGATAGCATTTTTTAATTTATAACCGATTCTTTTCAAACTCAACATGCTTTATCTATCGATTAAGACCAGAGGTTTAACTTCGAAGATGAGCTTAATCGGGCGAGTAATTTTAAAATGACAAGATTTTGAAATTTTAAAATACGTAAAATTGCTGTTTTACTACTTCAACTTGATATAATTACGGAACTAGACAAGATAATTCGGTAAAAATGCATCGCAAAGCTCTTTTGATAAACTTTAATTTCCACTACTCAGAAGTGAAAGTGGCTTAGCCTCCGATGTTACGTCTTTCAAAAGTTCGTTTAATGAAACAGTTTTACTGTTGCAGCCGTTTAAATTATTGTCTCTCATCATAGTTTGTCATGATGTAGATTCGATGATTAGAATATTAGTGATCCCTTCCTGTGGGTTTTCAGATAAGTCGTCAGTACATTTGTCTAAATTAGTTCTAAATATTGTGTTCTTGAATTAAAATTTTATCCGGTTTCAAAATTTTGATTAACTTGTAAAATGTTGTTTCTAAAGCAGTTGCTTAAAAATCGAACATTTAAAATTCAAATCTTATAATTGCAATCGTTTGGTAAATATTTGAGAAACTTTTTCATCACAAGATAATTTTTAACTTCCCGCTAAGAAAAGCGAAGATTTTCAAAATAGTCTGAGGGCCCTTGTTGACGTCAGTGTTGTTTCTTCCATGTTTACAGCAGCGAATCTGCTACTAATACACTGCCTATACTATATATATAAGGCTACAAATACTATAGTATTTGCGATCATTGGTTGCTGAGATATTGGTAATCAACCACAAAATGATCTTTTTCTATTCAAATACCAATATTTCAGCAAAAATGCTCGTATCGAGAGTAAAAAAAACCAAAGTAAAGCTGAATAAATAAGTTATCATTTCATATAAAAGTTAAGTCAAAAAAAATTTTTTTCTAAGTCCGTAGATTAAAAAAAAAACCAAAAAAATTTTAAAAATTATTTTTTCGGTGGTTTTTTTAAGATTACTCAAAAAATTTCAAAAACAGAGTTCAAACTCAAATCCAAAAACTAGATACTCAGAGCTACAATTTGCTTTTCTTTTTATTTGCTGTACAACTATTTTTCTATAAGTTACAGCCTGTTGAAAATTCCCCAAAAATTTCGATTTTTTTTGCTTCCTTAATTTTTGTGAAAAGTGTATGTTGTGAGATAATAAAGACTTATATATTAAATCAGTGAGGTTTGAAATTTCTTCCCTCATTTCTGAATATTTCTAAAAACAGTAGGCGTGAGCAGTTTTAAAAACATGATGCCTATTGTAAACGCGTTTATTTTGTGAACTTCACCGGAGACGTTGGAAAGTCATGCTCCAATTGTACCAACGAAAGTACTCGGTGATCCTGAAGGGATTAAGTCGTCATTTACTTCATAACAACACAGAAGGATTCAATAGTCACTGTATTCAAAAGCGAGGAGAAATCAATGATGGATATAATAATGAAGAAGGATCAGATTTTGAATCTCACGTGGTATACACTGTGAAAATTTTCTATGAATAGATATTTCTGAATAATTTATTTTTATGGCACATATTACCAGCAAACTTTATTGATCTACAGCTGAACTTACTGTTTCCATCGTAATTTTTCGTACAATTTTCTTTCCGTGTACATACATACATACATACATACATACATGTCTTCAAAATT
>NW_025404242.1:0-4596 GCF_020080835.1 Cotesia glomerata
ATGGTACTTTTACCTAAAGGAAAGAAACCGCCAGAAGAACCGTCATCTTACCGACCACTCTGCGTACTTGCTAGATACGGCGGCGGGTAAGACATGTTGAGCAGTAATCATCCATCCCAGCGAATAGATGCAGTGAATCAGGCCCCACTCTTGACAGACAACCAGTATGGATTCCGGAAAGGACGACTAACCCTGGACGCGATCAACCTGGTTGTTAATACGGCCAAAGAGGCAATCGCAGGAACTGGATGGAAGGCTGGAACGAAGAAGTACTGCCTGGTGGCTGCTTTGGACATCAAAAATGCTTTCAATTCCGCTAATTGGGACTGCATCATGCAAGCTCTCGACGAGAAGAACGTGCCAACATATCTTCGCAGACTAGTGATTAGCTATTTTACAGATAGAGTGCTGAAATACGATACAAAGAATGGTCCGAAAGAGTATGATATAACCGGTGGTGTGCCACAGGGCTCTGTTCTTGGTCCACTTCTGTGGAATATCATGTATGACGGGCTCCTAAGACTGAAGCTTTCAAGATGTGTCAAACTGGTAGCGTATGCGGATGATGTTGCCGCAGTGATCGTCGCCAAACACCTCGACGAGATTCAACACCTGTTTGACATCACTTTTGAGAAGATCAACCAGTGGATGGATACAGTGAACCTTAGGATGTGTCAATTTTAGGTGACTTTTTTTTTTCAACGAAAAAACAGGCTGAAAACTTGCATGAAGGTGAGAACAGAAGCTTGTTCAAAGCGGAGCTCTTAATATTAATATTTAGAGGTGTCTGTCCCTAATTTTTCATTTCCCATTTAAATAACATAGGAAAAAAAAATTTTTTTTTTGTTTATTTTTCTAGCTCGGCATACGCACCTTATATATATAAGTCAATAGCATATTATTGTAGAAAATTTAACGCTCTACAAAAAAAGTCTCTTACTTTTTTGTCATAAAGACAGCCGTTCTAGAGTTATTCAGACGTAAACTTCTAAATGTATAAAATTTTGATTATTGAAGTATCAAACTGATACAAATTAATTTATTACTGTCTTAAAAGTTATTTTTATATGTAGAATTGGTTCTGATGCGCTAACATTTTCATAAAGCTTAAAAAAAAATTACTCATGTATCAAATTTTTTTCTTCTTTATTTCATTTACTGTAAGAAAATTATTATTATGATTATTATTAATGATATACATCATTATTAATGATTATTCGTTAATTTATTCAAGAATTATTGCACTTCGAAAGTTCAAAAAATAGTGTTCTATGAAACTTTTATCAGACTTTTGACTTGAAGAGCTCAAAAACCTCATAAGTGCAATTTTGAGCGCTTAGATATGGAATTAGCGGAAGTTGCAGGGATGGCCTTTAGGGTCAACCGTTTTCTAGATTTTTTTGTGATAAATAAGCGTTATGAGACGTGCACTTTTCTGATTTTCCAAACTTATCTTTTCTCTCCGTGTAGAGTAATAAATTGTTAATTCCGTGAAACTTTTCAAAAATTTAATTCATTCAACTCGGATCATGATTTTCTTACAGTAAATAAAATAAAGAAGAAAAAAATTTGATACATGAGTAATTTTTTTTTAGCTTTATGAAAATATTAGCGCATCAGAACCAATTATCCATATAAAAATAATTTTTAAGACAGTAATATATTAATTTGTATCAGTTTAATACTTGAATAATCAAAATTTTATACATTTAGAAGTTTACGTCTGAATAACTTTAGAACGGCTGTCTTTATGATAAAAGTGTAAATGACCTTTTTTGTAGAGTGTTGAATTCTCTACAAGAATATGCTATGGACTTATATATATGAGGTGCGTATGCCGAGCTAGAAAAATAAACAAAAAAAAGAATTTTTTTTCCTATGTTATTTAAATGGGAAATGAAAAATTAGGGACAGACACCTCTAAATATTAATATGAAGAGCTCCGCTTTGAACAGGCTTCTGTTCTCACCTTCATGCAAGTTTTCAGCCTGTTTTTTCGTTGAAAAAAAAAAGTCGCCTCAAATTGACACACCCTAGTGAACCTACAACTGGCCAAGCAGAAGACCGAAGCAGTGCTTATTACCAGCCGAAAAGAAGTTGAAACAATTAAGCTAAAAGTCGGTGACCGAGAAATCACATCACAACCTCATATACGATATCTGGGAGTGATGCTTGATGCCCGACTTAACTTCAAGCAGCAAGTGGAACACGTCTGTACGAAAGCGTCAGTAGTGAGAGCTAGTCTCGCACGATTGATGCCGAACGTCGGAGGCCCAAAGCAGAGCAGGAGGCTACTATTGTCATCAGTAGTCACATCGGTGCTCACCTACGGAATATCCATTTGGGTTGACGCACTAGAGGTGCAAGATTCATGAAGAAAAGCTGGACCAATATATCGTATGAGTGCCCTACGAGTTGCAAGCGCCTTTCGAACAATATCAGAGGAAACAGTGTGTGTCATTTCCGGAACTTTGCCGCTCAGAGTCCTAGCTGAGGAAAGACGGAACCTTTACCAACGAAAGAGGACAACCACACTAAGTGCCGAGGAACTCAGAGCTAAAGAACGGCAGAACAGCATCGCACGATGGCAATCGCAGTGGAGCGCCGCGACAACAGGGAGATGGACACACCGTCTCATACCGAAGATCGACGTTTGGCTAAACCGAAGTCATGGCGAGGTCAATTACTATCTGACGCAGTTGTTGTCAGGAAATAGATGTTTTCGGACATATCTTCACCGCTTCAAGCATGATGATTCACCGGAGTGCCCGTCCTACCCAGGAATCAATGAAGACGCGGAGCACGTTTTCTTTGAGTGCCCACGATTTTACCCACAGCGAGATGAGCTGGAGATGATCCTAAAGAAGAAAATCCAACCAGAGACAATAGTAGAAGCAATGTTGTCATCAAGAGCCTCCTGGAACGCCATCAGCACATTTGCAACAGAAGTCCTTATAGACTTGCGTTCCATCGAAAGAAGAAGAGCAAATGACAACAACTACAAGGAAGATAAAATAACACCTTAACTACCAGAAGAAAGAGCAGTAGCTAGATCCTCCCCTCACGAAGTAATGCCTAACGGCGGTTTCCATGAGGGATTAGGGGAAAGAGGAAAAGGGGTTTAGGGTTTAGTGGGTAGGGGCACTAGCGTCGAATTTTAGTATGACACTGCGTCGAGTCGCCACATATCCAGGCCAAACAACTATGCCTAGAATCCGTTAAAAGGATTCCCCCCCCTTAAAACAAAAAAAAAACACACACACACACACACACATACACACACGCACACACGCCCACGCATACACACACGCGCTCACACACACACACACACACACACACACACACACACACACACACACACACACACACACAGGAAGTTAAAAAGAAAAAAACCTTAGGGCACCAGGCACCACCTTATTGCATGAAGTTGCTTTGCTCCAGCAACTGGGGCACTTTTAGAGTGGACAAAATATATTCCTAGGTTCTCGTGGGATCAATGTGCGAAATATTTTCTCAAAAACAATCAAAGAAGAGGTTCAAAGAGACATAGCAGAACTTCGCAAAAGATGTCATAAGCTACGTCACCGCGCAACGAGAGCCGCAAAAGGCTCCCCAAGCTAGGACTTGTATTCAAAAGAGCACAAGCAGTCCAAAAAGACGCTAAACTGAGCCATTAAAGCAAGAAAAGCGATATTGCGGAAACAGATCTGTAATGATCTCGACAAGGACACCTGGGGCAAAGTCTACCAAATTGTCACCAAACGACTTGGAAAGGCTTCACCAGAAGCGCCGAAGTCTCCCGCCTTAATGGACAGCATTGTAGCTGTTATGTCCACCCTCATTTTTTTTCTTTCTTTAAATTTAAATCACCCGCGCAGATGGAAGACTTCTCCATGCGCGAAAGCCACAATAAAATAGAAGCTACGCGACTGCTGGTTAACTAGCGGGGACTTCTGCAACCTCAGCACGGCGAGTATTTAAAAAGGCGACCAACAGCCAACGCCTGGTCTTAGTTGGTTAATTCGACTTCTGCGTTTAACTGACGGGCCCGTGCCTTGTAGAGTACTTTGCTTTAATTTGCTCCGCACTTAGAGGAAGTTTGGACGCGGTTTAACCGGCAGGCCACGTATTAGTTGTTAATATTGTCTACGAGTCGGGATTCTCAAAGTTCTAATTTGCGCTGCACTTAGGCGAGAGCTTGGTCAGTATATAAAAAGGATTTAGAGAGTCAAAAAATCTCAAAGTCTTTAATTTGTCCCTGCACTCTTTCTTTTTAGCTGGAGAGAAAAATTTTCACGAAACTCAACTCCCTTGGGGAAGTGGGTGCTTTTGAATTTAGCACCTCCTCTTGATCCACACACCGTTACCTGGCTAAAAATAAATTTTTACCCAAAATAAGAAAAAGAATATTTAAAAATTTGAAAAAGAATTTCACTTATAGAATTTTTGGTTTTACTCCCCTTTCTTCGTAATTTCATGTTGACTCGAGATGCTGCTAAAATGTGAATAACAAGACATTTTTGTATATAAAATTTTTTTTTCTGTGATACTGAATATTTTTGTCAAAAAAAATTTTTTTTTTTTTGTCTGATTTGT
>NW_025404243.1:0-4594 GCF_020080835.1 Cotesia glomerata
ATCCCTCAACTATAGCGAACAAAATAAAAAAAAATTTTTCAATCGGTCCACCCGTTTTTGAGTTTTAGTGAGACGAACGCACAGCAATTAACTTTTTTTTTTTTTTATTTTTTTAGCTGAACTTTCGAGTTTTTCAAAAATTTTTATTTTTCTAAACCATCTCTGAACTATATCGAACAAAACGAAGAAAAATTTTGAAAATCGGTCCAGCCGTTTTTGAGTTCTAGCGAGACTAACGCACAGCAATTTATTTTTATATATATATAGATGTATATATGGAAAATATATCAAAAATGCAAGTGGGTACTCAAATGAAAGCGATATGATTGTAATATCGGGATGAGCTTTTTTTTTTTGGGGAGAGGAGGGAAATCTTCATAAGACACCGGCTAGATGTTGATGATTTGGTTCCCGGTAGTGTGAGATTTTTACTCACTAAAACCTTTCCCTCTCTTGTACCTGATACTGCGGGACCGCGTTAGCATTACTTCGTAGTACCAGGCCCCCTCCAAGCTACTCCTGTAGCTATTTCCTCTGCTGTTCCTCCGCTTTTTTTCCTCTTTCCTCTTCTCCAGCAGGACCTCACGCGTCAGCCTTCCAGGCCTCGACACATGGGATGAGCTTATATCTTTATAAATGTCAATAGTTAAGAAAGTAAAGTACACTTTAACGAAAATCATTATACAATTAAGCAAAATTTTATTTATTATAGTTCGCAATTCTTGGCAGTCACATAGAGACTACAGGTTGCTAGTTTTGATAATTTGTGCATTGAATTTCTTCAACAGAATGCATAACTTGAACAGGTCAATGAGTTTATTTCATCTGCTAGTTTTAAGAATATCATTTAATTTAATGCAGAAGAAAAATTACATGTAGTCAAGCTGATTTGGTGCATTTCAAAATACGATACCATCAACTGGAGCAAAGAGTATGCTCTCTTTAATTGCAATTGTTAAAGGGAAAATTTTAATTTTAATAATTAGATAATTATGATTAATAATTAGTTTAAAGCTTCATTGTATTCAAAATTTTTTTTTGAAAATTATGTTTTTTAAAAATTTTTTGTAAGATTAAATTTTTTTTTTGAAATTTTAATTTTTTTGAAATTTGAATTTTATTGAAAATTTTGATTTCTTTGGAAATTTCAATTTTTTTTTTTGAAAAATTTGGCGTTGAAACTTGTTTTAGACAAAAAAAAATTTAAATATACATTCAATCCGAATTTAATCCCGATTTTTTGTGTACTACACTGCGCTACAACTGCTTTTAGTTCATTCAGAAATGCATCCACGCTAACGCAAATTTTTAATTTTTTAAATATTTTTTATCAGCTTAGATAGTGGCTATTATTATTACTGATGGTAACTGTAACCATCAGGTTATATTAGGAATTACGATTTTGATAATAGTAGTAACTAGTTAAAATAATAATAGCTATTATTACTGATTACCATCATAATAGTAGTAGTAACCATCAGGATGGTAACTACTACAGTTCAGATGGTTTACCATAGTTGATAATTATTTAAATAACATTTACTACTATCGAATTCCGTTAATAGATTTTACTATAACTAGATAGTAAACTCTACTATAAAATTTTCTCCGTGTAGGTCAGTAAAGTAAGAAATGTCTCAGATCACATGTAATTGTTGGCCAAGACGAAGCCGGGGTGTTTACTATTTTTTTCCTCGACGGAAACGGAAAACGGCAACTTCGTTAAGAGCAACGGGACAAAAATTGACGCTATTCGCCCGGAGGTGAGAAAAATTCCATAAAATGTTTGTGTATATTTACAAAGATCGAAATGTCTGACTTATTGATCATTTAGGATAGTTTTCATGAAAATTTTTGACTGCATTCGTCTACACAAATTATTTCACGTTGAATTTTGTCATGAAGACAAATCAATATTTGAGTAAAGTATTAGTACCCTTAATTTTCAAACGATTACTTAGAACAATAAGTCCAAAGATAAGCAAAGTCGGTTTGTAAATTAAAAATTTTTGGAATCGGAAAAATCGCGATTTTTGTGTTTTTACTTCTGAAAAATTCTCGATAAAGATTGATTACTGAAATTACATGTTATAGCTTCATAAAATAAGCTCCATTTTGGTCTAAAAATCTTCTACTTCTATGCTCATCTAAAACAGTTTTTAGAGATATTTCTAAGAATGTATCTTATTACGAAGTTGACTTAGATCTTTGTCTCATTAATATATAAGTTATAAGTAAAGTCGAGTAAAGTATTTTTTTTTAAATGGTCAAACAGAGTTTTTCTTTATGTGTACATTAGGGTGGCGCAAAAATACCGACAACTTTTTTTTTCAAGTCTCGAGTGAAAAAATATGAGTTTTTGATGTTTTAAGAGTCCTCTCCAAGGGACAGCTCAAAAAAAAATTTTACAGAGGTCGCTCCAAATTTTTTTAAATTTCAAAAATGGTCAAAAATCGGATTTTTTTTTTCTTTTTAATGTTTTTTCTCGTTACGGTATAATTTCATATACCAAAAAAAAATAAGTTTCTAAAAGTTTCAGTTCAAAATTTAAACTTTGAAAGGTCGCTAATAATTTTTTTTTCTTTAATTAATTATTATTTAGAGTCGGTTTTAATTGCTGTGGTCATATTGCCGACTTTAACTGTTGGGAGTAGCACGTTGGGGTCTTTTTGGTTTGTGAAAATCTTAACCTACGCGGCAAGAGTTGAATTTCAACCAGGCTGGCTTTTAAGACCAGCTTGGGATTCGAACCCACGCCTGGCCGGTGAGTTATTTAAATATTGTTAAAATCTTGTAGTTGATTTTAAAACTACAACATTTCAAATGTTGTAGTTGATTAAATAAAATTATTAAATTAAAAAAAAATTATGTTTTCTATATTGTGCTTGATTTTTAGTTCATCTCGTGGTGTATTTTTATCGATTATTGTACTAAATAAAAAAAAAAATTAGGAAAACGGTTGACCCTGAAGGCCATACCTGCAACTTCCCGCTAATTCCATACTTAGGCGCTTAAAATTGCACCAATGACGTTTTTGAGCTCTTCGAGCTCAAAAATACAATTTATGGGTTATTTTGAGTTCTCCGAGCTCAAAGAGATTGCTTTCCTATGCTTTAAAGCTCTTCGAGCTCAAAAGTCTGATAGAGATTTGATAAGGCACTATTTTTTGAATTTTTAAACCGCAATAACTTTTGAATGAATAAACCGATTATTACGCGGTTAGAAACATTCGACGCAATTTTTTAAGCCTCACGAAGAATCTCAAATTTTGAATTGATCGCGCTAGGAATTTTGGAGTTATTCCGAAAAAACACTTTTTTCAGTTTTCTTTCGTTCACGATATCTCTCGAACGAATCAACCAATTTTGACCGGACTGGTGGCGATCGACGTGGTTTTTTGAGGTTAAGAGCTAATTAGTTTTTGGAATTGAACTTTTAAGCCATTTAAAAGTTATTCCAAAAAAACCACATTTGAAAAAAAATTTTTTTTCAGTTTTTTTACGATTTCTCAAAATCTATTGATCTGAATCGGTCCAAATAGTTTTCAAAATCTAAGTTTGGTCAAGCCCTTTCGAATGTCACCAACCGCGATGAAATCGGTCGAGCCGTTCAAAAGTTATAAGCGGTTCACATACTTTCACACACACACACACACACACACACACATACATACAGACACCGTGACAACCTCGCAGGGATAGTTAGAGAAGCTTCTTGTGATCTTCAAACGTCGAGATCTGATGAAAACTCTATTTTTGCAAAACAGGGTGAAAACAATAACTTCTTGATTTTTGAAAATCTTCGATTTTCTTAGCGGGAAGTTAAAAATTAGAAAAACAGTTGGCCCTAAAGGCCATCCCTGCAACTTCCCGCAAATTCCGTTAATACCTGGCCATTTTTTTTGAGCTCTTAGAGCTCAAAAATACAATCTGTGTGTTCTTTTGAGCTCTCCGAGCTCAAAAAGATACCTTTTCTATGCTTTTGAGCTCTTTGAGCTCAAAACTCTAATAGAAGTTTCATAGAACACTATTTTTTGAATTTTCAAACCATAATAACTTTTGAATAAATGAACCGATTTTTACGCGGTTGGCGACATTCTACGCAGTTTTTTAAGCCTCATAAAGAATTTCTAAGTTTCAATTAGTCAAACTAGAAATTTCGGAGTAACTCCGAAAAAAAACTTTTTTTGGTTTTCTTTCGTTCACGATATCTCTCGAACGAATCAACCGATTTTGACCAGATTGGCGGCGATCGACGTGGTTTTTCAAGTTTGAAAGCTAATTAGTTTTTGGAATCGATCGGTAAAGCTGTTTAAAAGTTATCCCAAAAAAACCACTTCTGAAAAAATTTTTTTTCCTGTTTTTCTTTAGATTTCTCCAAATTTCTCAAAATCTATAGGTCCGAATCGGTTTAAATTTTCAGGAATTCTAAGTTTGGCGAAGCCCTTTCGAATGGCACCAACCGCAATGAAATCGGTTCAACCGTTCAAAAGTTATAAGTGGTTTACATACTTACACACACACACACACACACACACACACACACACACACACACACACACACACACACACACACACACACACATACACACACA
>NW_025404244.1:0-4594 GCF_020080835.1 Cotesia glomerata
ACAGTATGATATATTTTCCTTCTAAATTAGTTTAAGGGGGTTCAATTAAGTGACAACTTGGTATTTAAGCTTTTTTTTAGAAATGTTTTCTAAAGACAAATTAAAAGACAGAGCTTTGAACTTTTTATCATTTATTAATACATGTTTGAGGCGTATGCATATAAATTTTCAGCCAAAAATCTCCAGTGCAACGTAAGTTATAGAGCCCCGAAAATACTTGTCTGGAGAAAATGGACGCAAACTTTCCTTAATTGTATTTCGAGAATGGTTTGACCGATTGACTTGAAATTGATAGGGTAGACTCAGCACATATTAATGCACGGAATGAACTATTGCTGACTCAAAAATTCCGAATTTTCTTTTTTGTTTATAACCAAAACATAAACCACAAACAAATAAAACAAAAAAAAAGCATTTAATTCGGAACATTTTATTCAGAAATTCTTGCTTCAAAAATACATTTTTTCAAAATTGTTCCTCTCCTGATAATAAGTTTTTTCACTTGCAATAGTACATGCTGAGTCTACACGGGTGAACCCTCTTAAATTTTTTTTTTACATTACTGAATTCACATGACTTTTGTCAGAAAAATCTCGTAAGATTTTAAGATAAAAAACAGTTAATTTTATGTACCAAACAACTATAATATTCTTTTAGATATTAACAGACTTACTTTTTGAAATTTTCTGAACTTTTTATAATTATTACAATCCTAAGCTTATGTGACTAATATATTTCTCATCATGGTATCGATATGGCTTCTTATAAGTGATGTGTCAAATTTTACGTTCTCCTTATTAAAATTAAATTTCTTTTTAAAATGCACTTTAATAAAAAACAATTAGTAAAATAATCCTTCAGACCATTCCAATATTTTCCCGCGACTTGAACAAAAAATGCTCAAAATGACGTTTATTACAGAGTTTTTCTGCAATTTTTCACGCTTTTGAGCTGTTTAAGCTCAAAAGTCTAATTTTCTGTTTTGTAACAATTTTTTTTCAAATTACAATTACTTTTAAAGAATTGACCAATTCTTACAAAAATTTTGAGTGGTGGAGAAAACACCTATAATTTTTCATTAATAATTTTTGTAATATAACACATTTTTAGAAGTTAATTATCGATAATAATTGTTTTGGTGTAGGCATAAAATTGTTGTATTTATCTTTTATTCCTATTACTCCTTTAAATACGAGTGGGCCATAAACATCAATATTTTTTAAGATTTCGTTAATGATAAATATTTTTATGCATGGCCATTTATTCTCATTGTTTTCTATAAGATCTGCAAATGCTCTATACAAACATTTACCTTGACCTTTATTATCTGTAATTATAAAGTTTTTATTTAACAAATTATTCATTTTAATACTTCGGGTTGGTAATAATGTTGTTTTTAATTTATATGCTTTTCGATTATTAACCGTTCGAATTATTTCGGGATTAAATGAAGAAATTCGTTGAACAATTGGTATAATAATATTTGCTTGTTGAATCCATAATTGTTTCATTTCATTAATAGTAGTACTTTTAAAAATTCCATATAAAATGCCTTCAATATCTAATTCTAAATTTTTAATCAATTTAATAGTTAAAACTTTCTTTGAGTTTGGGATTTGGTTACGTAGTTTTATCTTATCATTGTTTACAGTTTCTTTAAATAAATTATTATTTACTAATTTTTTATCACTGTTCAGTTTGTTTTCATTGATTTCTGAATTGTTTTTTAGATGGCCATGAGCTGTATTTTCATTAAAACTCATACTTTTGAAAAGTTGATGGATATTTTGTTCATTGTAAAGTTCATTTTGTTCTAAACTATCATATTTAAGTGAAACGGTTCTTTGTAAAGATTCTGTAATTTTATCTATTTCATTGAAATCATTTGTATCAGAATCATAATTATTGTTTTTCAATTGGTTATCATTACTTTCTGTGGTAATTGAATTATTTTCGCAATCTAGATATCCGTTTTCTGGAAATCTTGAAATTTTTTTCTGATTTAACATTTGCCATTGTCACGAACGGAGTGAGTGAAATAGAAATCTCAAATATCCGAACGTTATCACTTTGTCCGTTCGGGAGCTAAATTAAAAATTGCGTTGGAGTGTGGAGCGGTACACAAGCTCGAACGTTATCTCTAAGTGTTAACTTAGAGAGAGTAAGGATGATGGATCCTGCTGACTTCGGTCACGAATAACCTATTCTATTGTTTAGTTGTAACTTTACTTTGTAATGGAGATCTTATTTTATTTTAAAAGTAAAAATGAAAGCATCAACTTGTTTATTTGTTTGAATTTATTGAGAAAAACGAGTGAACGTGTTACAAATTTGGGTTTATAAAAAGGTTAATAAAGATAGAGATAAAAAAAAGGAACACAAATGTTAGAAAAATAATAATGTCTTAAAAGTAGATAATGTTTTGGGCTTACCCTGGAAGTCTGTAGAGAGGCTCAAATTTAATGGGCCCTTTCACCTTCTATGGGTAGTTTCACTATCGAAATACCGTATCTCGTGTATCACGGAGAAATTAAATATTTACTAATAATGATATTATTTTAATCTTCGCGACTTTACGCGGAAAACTTAGCACTCAATCGACGCTCAGGTATTTTCGCTACCGAATTACCGGATCTCGTGTATCACGGAGAAATTGAATTATTTCAAATAATGAATTAATCTTCGCGACTTTAAGCGCAAAAACCTAACACTACTCGACGCTCTTCGGCGGAAAACAATATATTTCGCGATTCTCGCGGAAAAATCAACGCTCAACGGCGGAATAATACACAATCGACGCTCAACGGCGGAAAATAATAAAAATTAAGACAAATGGAATATAATTATGGCATATATCGAATAGCCGATGAATCTACCACGTTAGTGCTACTAAGTGCAGCCTAACTACGAGCAAGGCACTGTCTCGTGTATCACGGAGTACTTTGTGCTTCCGAAGAATTTGATGCCCGGAGCCGACCGACGCGGAGCTAACCAGTGGTATCCTGGTCGAAATCGAACTGCCTGAAAATGATTTTCGGGCAGTTTATATATGGTTAGCGACACCGGCGTCTGTATGGGACTCATAGGAAAATTAATTCAAAAATTGAGGGAGAGCTCAAGGGTATTTTGCATCATCGCATTTCTAGATTTTTCGAAACCCGGATAAACCTATGCGTAGTTTGAACTATTGCCTTATAGGTCTTACTTTTACGACTTTAAGCGGAAAACGTGATGGTGACTTCACCATATTACAAATTTGAAAGTTAGAAAAACAAAGTCGTTAAATTCTGATAGATACAAAAAGATCCGGGTAACTCGTGTGAGCGTCATCAAATCGTGGGAAAGATAGGCCAGATTTCTCTTCTACAGACTTCAAGGGTATGAAAAATTGTATACTAAAAATAAGAAGTTACATATATTTAAAAATAAACAAAAAATTTTGAATTTTAGCAGACGTCACACCATATATGATTTCGCATATGAGCAACGTCGTATTTCTTTCTTAAAATATCAATATCTGGATTTTTGCCAAAACAAAGTAAAGTTGCAAAATATATCGCAAATGCTCCACATGATTTTAAATCGGGTTGTTGTTGTACTAAATGATATTGATATTTTTTATCAAAAGGATAAATTTTATTTAAAAAATTAATTTGATCATTATCCAGAAATTTTAAATTTAAACTGTCATAGATATGAACTACTCCTTTACCATCGTATTTGGTACAAATCCAATGTCCAATTGATTCTTCTGCATTAATGTTGATTATCGGTGGACTGAATAAAATTTGAATATTAGCATTATTATTAGGATTTGGTGTTAAAAAATCCAATAGCATTTCAGAATAAAATATGACATTTTGTGCATTATTATAGATATTACGTTTTCTAATATTTATATTCATTATGTCAAGGAATAAATTGATATATTCATCTTCTAAACATGTTGTTGAATTTTTGATATTTTCATATAAATTTTCTGTTATTATTGATGGATTTTCATAATCTATATCTAATATCGTTTGCTGTGTTTGATGTTGAAATTTTGAATGATCATTTACATTTGTTTTAATTTTTTTATTAACTTTTTTTGTATCATTATTATTGTTATTACAATTTAGATATTCATTTTCTAGAAATCTTGACAGTATTTCTTTATCGTTATGAAGTGTTGTACTCTCTGGACGAATTTTGGGACTATCATGTGGACCAATTTTCATTTCACTATTAATTTTATTGTTATTATTATTGTCATTAAAATTAATATTTTCTAAATTTTGTTCAGAGTTACTTGTAGATTCTTTTAATCATAGCAAATATAGGTTTCGGTGATAACTAAAAATACTATGCCCAATACTCCACATTTCAAACTCTGAATATTGGAAAAAATAACATCGATTTGTGTATTCAAATTTGTTGTTACAGAATCATTTGGTAATTTAGTTTCTAATTGGTAATTTTTCAAAAAGTTTATTAAATAATTATTTACATCTTTTTTCTTTGTATAGTGTACATTATAATTAAAATCAGCTAAGAGAATAATTTGGCTATCTTCAGGTACTTGTTTAATCATTTTATCATAGATCGTTTCGAA
>NW_025404245.1:0-4591 GCF_020080835.1 Cotesia glomerata
AGTAGTGTGTCAGGGGGGGTGATACTCAGTCGGTAAAACAGATTTGTGGGTTCGTGTCCATGCTAAGTACCCTCCGTCGATATGGAGGGGGTCTGTTTTACCGACAGTAGGTATTACTGTCGATATGGATGACATGTTTTACCACATTTTTGAGGTTATGGACGAGGTTGTGTAAAGGTAAGCTACCATCGTGATGTGGGAGGGGATCTGTTTTACCGACAGTAGGTATCAACGATCGATATGGATGACACATGTCTTTACCACATTTTTGAGGTTATGGACGAGGTTTTTATCGACTTGGGTAAAAGGTGGCGCTGGTGGTGAATTCTGCCGCCATTTTTAAATCTATCCGCCATTTTACCGCCATTTTGAGTCTGACTTCCGGCATTTTGAATCTGATATCCGCCATTTGAATCCGCCATCTGCTATCCGTCATCCGCTATCTGAAATCCGCCATTTTGAGTCTGACTTCCGCCATTTTGAATCTGAACTCCGCCATTTGAATCTGCTATCTGAAATCCGCCATTTTGAATCCGCCATCTGGTGGGTGCTATCTGAGTCTGAAATCCGCCATTTTCCCGCCATTTTGAATTTAAGTTCAACATTTTGAGTGTTAGAAAAAGCATCCTCAACTATTAACCTGCTTTAGGCTTGCCATTACAGATCAATAGTTCAGGATTATGCATTTGGAGTATGATGTATCCATGTTTTATGTATTCAAAATGAAGTTATGACAACTACTTGCGAGAAGGATTTCACGCAGCGCCATCTGGTGGTAGCTTTCATTACTTGTAACTGCGTAGTAGATGACGTCATCTGACAGGTCTGAACCTGTTCAAGGTCATGGTAACTGCGTAGTAGATGACGTCATCAAACAGGTTTAGACTTGTTTTGTGAAAGGGGTGGGGGAAATTTCCACGGATCAGATGACTCATACCATTCTAGAATTTTCTTACTGCGTAGAAGATGACGTCATCAAACCGGTTTTTAGGTAGAGGAGTGGGGGTAACTGCGCAGTAGATGACTCATTCTGTTCTAGAATTTTCTTACTGCGCAGTAGATGACGTCATCAAACCGTTTTTGAGGTAGAGGAGTGGGGGTAACTGCGCAGTAGATGACTCATTCTGTTCTAGAATTTTCTTACTGCGCAGTAGATGACGTCATCAAACCGTTTTTGAGGTAGAGGAGTGGGGGTAACTGCGCAGTATTTTCTGCCTATATAAGCAGCTCGCCGAGAGTGTACTTCATAAAAACGAAGTACAAGTCTCCAGTGAAGTACCAGTTTGTCAGTAGGCTGTAGTGAAGTACAAGTTCTTGGTGATATACATCTTTTACCTATCAGTATTACTAATTGTAAGTATTCATTTACTGTCTAATTAAAATATAAATCGATCAATCACTTTAATTAATTAATTAAAAAATTTTTACAGCTATCAATCATGGATCTTACCAAGATAAATGAGGTTAATTGTCTTACTGGGGTTCTTCCTGTTAAAAAAATGATCGAGTTGGAGTTTAATCGAGAATATAAGATTAATGGTATCAAAGCTATTACAACTCAGTATGGGACTAGGATTGTTGTCAATATAAACGATGAATTCAACATTTATCTACCATCTAGAACTATTCAACATCTAAAAGATGATAACTTCATGAAGAGTTTGAATGAATTAATATCTTCAAACTATCTGTTTCTGCGTTATCATGGTGGAAAATATAATAAATTTGAATTTATTAATTCTAGTCTTGATGTAAAAATGACCAGTGGAATTATTTAATCAATAAAATATTGTATTTTAATATAAATGATTCATTGTTTTTATTTATAATTTCTCACATTTTTAATTTAAGATCAATATTTACAACTCCAACTATTATAAGTTCTACTAAGACTTAATTTCTAAGTTACTCCTCTTTATGATAGTTTGAATTTCCCGCGTCTTGTACCAGAGCCATCTGATATTAGTATATTCTTAGCGCGGGAATGTGAGTGTTTCAAACAACCTTCTCCACCACGATCTTTTGCCGCGCCACCTATAGGAGAGTAGTGAAAGGTGTTTTCCAATAGTAACAGTATGCTATTGCTGTTAGACTATATCTCCCACTCCTCAATCATATACCTATGCTCGGCGCGTCTCAAACTTTATATTAGTTGTTGGATAAAAATGGCTGTAATGAACATCTCTCAATTATTAGGAAATATTATTATTCATTTTTTATATTTAAATAAATCAAAATTTAATACAATGAAAACTCATCAAATATTTTTGATGTTTACTAAAATAATAAAAATTAATAATAATTTAGTAGCAATAAACGAAGTAGAATTGGACATACTCATATAAAGATAATATAAATTCTTTAAATCTTATCTATGCTAAACTTATTAATAGATTTTTAATAACAATTTTTAAAGATACTTAAGAAGATTATAAAATACTGCACTTGTTTCAAAATATATATTTTTATCATAATTTTATGTTCTCTATAGTCTAATCTTCCATTTTTTCCATCCACAACAAATCTGAAAAATGGTTTTGCAATAAATTTCCGGTAAAAATATAATCTTGCATGTTAGGATAATCGTGATTCCACAACTTGAACCACCAGCAGAATTTTTCTGAGATTACTGTCAGAATTGTCGGTTGACCAGCAATTGTCATGGTCATGTTTTCAATCCCATCTTCATGTTCCATGATTGAAAATATTCTCCTTTCTACTTCTTCAGCAATTTTAACAGGTGAAAATTGATTACCCCATACTTTTGGGTAAATTGCATCATACTGCAATACATCTTCAGAGTTAACGATACGTTGAACTTGGTTTTCATCAAAAAATCCATCATCATCATTAACATTAATGTTTGATAAATTAAAACTTAATATTTCTAAGTTTCGTCGTTGTTGATTAATGGCATATATATTATACAACTCGGGAAACCTTTGAACTATCAAGTTTCCACTAAAATAATAATTCCTTGGGTTAATCATCTCATCATTTTCTCTAACAAAACACCAACATCGTTCAACATCAAGTATAAGCAGTTTTGTTTTTGTATCCCCTACAATAAATTCTGCATCACTAAACATACAATCATCTTGCTGTAACAATCTGATTTTGGATCTGATCTCGTCAAATATTTGATGTTTGGAATAATTCAAATACCATTCTTCTGGTACAACCATCTCGTAACTCAATGCACTGCCCATCTACAATTAAAAAATTCATGTAACCAATTAAAAATTAAATAACAAAGTTTCTTAAAATTACTATTATGAAATAATAAAATATATATTTTACCTTGTTGCACTTGTCGTTGTTGCTATTGTTTTTATTTTTGTATTGTTATTTTGTATTAGCAACTCAATAACCATTTAAAATGTTACTAACAGTGTTGTTTATCAATCCTACAAACATATATTCAATCAAAAACTTTCATAATTATTTTCATTACACATAAAAAATTAGATCACTAATAAATCATAATAATAATATTTAATAATTATCAAATCTTTGAAATTATTAGTAATATTATAAATAATACTTACAAAGTATGATGTTACTGCTGTTGTTGCTATTTCGCTAAGTATACTCACACCCACAGAACCCTATCTTCCTAGAAAGTTCTTTCTTCCTGTAGAACCAGAGGGTCCTACAATAGTAGCTATGAGGTCGAAAACGCATGATGCTGATTGGTTCTTTCATTGGACACACACTATACACAGCTGATAAGTTGGTATTTTGATGTTAACATAAAACATTTATAAACATTGTTATGTAAAAATTATTGGATAAATATAATAATCATTTTTTATTATCCCTAAATCCGAAATTTCATCAAAATTCATTAATTTCTTCGATTAAAATTTAATCACTGAAAATTCTACTTTAAGGGCTCATTTGACGCATGAAAGCTGTCAATTCAAAAATTTTTCCAGTTATACATTTTATATATATATATATATATTTAATATAATTAAATCTTTATTATAAAATTAATTAAATATTGATAACAAATATTAGAAAATAATAATTATTATTTATTTCAAAATATTATTTAATAAAATAATATAAGACAGATGCGCCATCTACAGTTAAATTCAAAATTTTCTATCGATATATTTTTAAAAATCAATACTCACTTTTTATTTTCAAATGACTTATAAAATAATATACAACTTTTAACTTAAACAAAATTAATAATAAATAAATTAAAATATTAATAACAAAATATTAGAAAATAATAATTATTATTAATATTTATTTCAAAATATTATTTAATAAAATAATATAAGGCAGATGCACCATCTATAGTCAAATTCAAAAATCTTCTATCGATATATTTTTAAAAATCAATACTCACTTTTTATTTTCAAATGACTTATAAAATAATATACAACTTTTAACTTAAACAAAATTAATAATAAATAAATAAATTAAAATATTAATAATAAAATATTAGAAAATAATAATAATTATTTATTTCAAAAATATTATTTAATAAACTATTATGAAACCAATGTGTCATCTATAGCCACATCCGAAAAATCTTCTATCGATATATTTTTTAAGAAATCAATATTCACTCTTT
>NW_025404246.1:0-4581 GCF_020080835.1 Cotesia glomerata
TAAGTATTTATCTTACTCGAGTAATCAGATCTGGTAAATTCTGCATTCAAATTTAGTGAGGTTTATTTTAATCTGAAAGATCTTTTTTTTACTATTTTACGCCAGATGTATATTTTTTAATAAGTCAGAGGTAAAAATTTTGAATTTAATAAAACATAATTTTTAAACATTTTACCATTCTTAATTAAGTAAAAATATATGGCTGCCGAAATCGCAGAAAAAGTCACCGAACTGGAGTCAGAAAAAAAATTAACAATATTGAAACGGAATTATTTTGACGACGCAGGCTGAGGTTTCTGACAAATTCTCTAAGGAATAAGTAAAAAAAAAAGGTAAATCATTGAAAATGATTTTTTAACAAAGTTACGGTGTTCTCAAGCGAATTGCTCCTGCCACGGACCACCACACTCTTATTCATTTAATTTCGTCCAAAAAAAACGAGTTTTTTTCCTGAGAAATCCTATTGAAACGATAAGAGAAATTTTTGTAACGTGTTCTGTAGTTATTATTATTTATCTCAATATGCTTTTTATACATAATTTTTTCGGTTTCATTCTGTGAAAATCACGTTTTAATCGAAATTACGATTTTTGGGCGAGAGTAGAGCATACGCTGCGCGCTTCGGCGCTTCAAGCTTATGCAAAATTTTTGAAAAATAAAAATTTTTTGATATAGGGTAGAATTATCATTTGTGGACAGTGTACCATTTATCGCCATATATTGTTAAAATAAACAATAGAAATGAATTTATGATAATAAACCATTACAAACTCAATTTGTTTTAATATAAATTTTTTAAAACTCAGCAAAAATATTGGTTATAATATTACTAATTTTTTTATAAATTAATTCAAATGTTAACTTTTTAGCCAAAAAACGGTGCTATGGTGGCCAAAAACGTTTACCCTTAAGTAAATTTTAAATGTTTCGTCTTGATTAAAAGTTAAGTTTTCTTTTTATCAGTTTATACCGCTCAAACATTAAATAAACAAAATTTACTTAAATTTTTTAGGTGTTGGTGGGGGAATTACAATCTCATCATATTTTTGGATATTAGAAGGAATCTCAAGAATGGCAATTATAGTGGGTAATCAAAACAATAAATCATAAAAAATAAAAAAATCTATTTAAACTGATTAACAAAAGTCTCTTTTCCTCCAGCTAGAATTTTTATTCTTAATTGAACATTGTTCGAGTATTGGTTGTTAAATTACGTCAAAAGCTCAGAACTAGTGAAACCTCAACAAGCACGGTAGAGTGACCCTCAAGGCTTAGCGAAGTACAACTTTGTAAAGCATGTGTTATTGTTCGTAATTAAAAAGGAAAATCAAAATGAAATTCACATTCTGGGGCTTCTAATTTAAATTTAAAATCTTTTTCCTCAAACACTTTTAAATCATTTTTGTTCCTTTTCTTAAATTAAATAACGCGATAAAGTACATTTAATGAAATTCTACTCAATTTAAATCAACAACACAGAATTAATTTGTTACATTTTACATACATGAAACCTTGTTATATTTAGGTAAACGTTTGAATTGTTTGAATATAATTGAAGTATTTATTTATGAATAATTAGGAGTTTAAATTTACAGAAAAGCCGTAATGAGCGGTTGCTGTACTTCTTCCACTATTAGGAATAACCAAAACTTAATTTCAATGGCTGCAGGCACCACTTGAAACAACAATTTGGTTTGCTATCTGGTGCTTACACGACACACTTTTCTTACTTCGCGGTTTTCAAGGCCTGCTTTATAGCTTAACACTTTTACTGTTTTCTCAATGGCGAAAGGTAAAAATTACTATTGATAAAAGATACTTAAGTAATAAGCGATGAGAGTTATTACATTAGTTTTACAATACTCAAGTATCGATCTTTGATAATTAACGCCCAATGTTGCTCTCTGTATGCTATTACTTATGCATCGTCAGATTCTCTATCGAATGACGTATGTCAAGGCCATAGATATTGTTCTAGTATTCCATTATTATTATTATTATGATTATTATTATTCTACAATAAAAATAATTTATTTTAAAATTATTAAAGGTCAGGAATTGCATTGAAGAAAACAATGTCCGTATATATGTCTCTAAGAGGAAGTAATCGGTCTAATCGTCGGCTATCAACATTTAGTGGGTGTCATTCCCAACGAATAGCTGCAGGTGAATTTACTCTATATGTATAACAACTGCTGTAATTATAAATAAGTAGATCTAATAATAGCTTCATATTTATTTTTAAACAAGTTATTTATTGCTAGGAAATTTTGTTTAATGATGATAAATTAATAAAAATTTTCAAGTAATAGATGTCGATGAAGGTGAATTAAGATCGAGGGGCTGGATAAGACTTATGCTGATCGCGGCGGCGACACTCCACCTCCAGATCGACGTGCCGAGTGAAGTGAATTGGATATGATATGCATACAAAAAGCTGTCACGCTAATTGGGCGCGTTAATTAAAATACTAAAGTCTGAAAATAATAAAGCCATAAATAATCTGTCTGCTTTTTCATTACGTTTCACTGATAATTATGTAAAAAAAAGTCCTTTCATTTTCATCTTCAATCAGCATGTAAATAAGTTTTCACAAAAATTATTCTTGTCACACTTATTTTTACTTTTATCGTTTATTTAAAACTTTAATTAATTCTTAATAGTCTTCAATAGATTGCTATTATTTAACTTTTATAATTACTTCGATACTTTCAAAAGGAAATCTTAATGTAAACGAAAGTATTTTTGCTTTTTAAAAGTAAATTAAATCTTCATAGGTTGAGTTTTAAAATAATAATTTTATTTAAATATGGTTAAAAGAATCTTTGATTAAAGGAATACTTTTTACTAAAAAATGAGTCCATTTCGTTAAACTGATATTTTATTCAATAATATCTAAAGTATCGAAGCGTGTAGCTGCTTATGCATTCGAATTGCTCAACATGAAAGGATTGAATACTTATGAGATAATGCTTACGTGTTAAAGCGCTTTGCCGTAACAGCTATAATCTTTTAAATTAAGAAATACTATATTAAAGGGCTACAAAAAAATAATAGTTTAACTTGATTCATTAAAAATAGACAATGTAATTTTCATTGTTAATGTTTAATGAGAAAACTTTAAAGTTATTTATTTATTCAATTGACTTAAAAAAAATTATTATTATTTTCGAAATGGAAAATTTACCTTTCATTAAGAAAGCGATGAAAGAGGAATCTTAGATTAACACATTGAAAGGATTTTGATTAAAATTTATATACGTAAAGAAGATTAATTGCTACTTTAGTAGATAAAAGCATTTGATTGGAAATCATTAATTACTTCTTTAGATTTATCGAGATTGATATTCAATTATGAACTTAACTCAACTAATAAATAAATTTACTCAAATTACAATGAATTACTTTTTAATCTAATTTTGTTCATGTCAGAAACTTAAAAAGTAAGATTTTTCATTATTATTTATTTATTTTTATGGATCCTTTTTATTTTAATTAATTCGCTCTGTTATTACATATTATATTACTTAGTATATTGTGTTTCCAATAGTATATATTTGCATGAATCATATATCCCAAACATGTATTCGATAACAGAAAGGTATGAAAATGGAGAAAATGTACGTAAAAAAAAAATGAAGAGAAAAACAGGTGAAAATTCGATGATCCCATGCAGCTTTCAGAATTTACTCTCGGTTGAACATAAAAAAAAAGCGTGTAAAAAAATATGTCCCGTTTTGAATATATATTATTTCCACATTTGATACTATATGGTATAGGCCTCTTCCGGTTATCATTTTTTATTTTTTTTTTATTTAACTAAGAAAATTTTACCAAAATTTTTTTTTTTCAGAACAACTGTTTGACCTATGTAGTTTTGGCGACAAAATCGCCAAAACAACAACTACGCTTATTGAACAAATTACCCTCCATAAATTCTTGAATCTTCATAATTAAAAAAAATTAGGACAACGGTTGACCGCTGAAGGCCATCCCTGCAACTTCCTCGCTACTTTCGTAGAAGTAAATGTTCAAATTTGCACTTATTACGTTTTTGAGCTTTTCGAGGCTCAAAAATATAATTACCTCGTGTAGTTTTGAGCTCTCCGAGCTCAAAAGATCTGATGAAAGTTTAATAAAACACTATTTTTGAATTTTCAAACCGCAATAAACTTTTTTTTGAGATGAATGGATCCGATTTTCACGTGGTTAGCAGCACTCGACGGAGTTTTTCAAATCTGCTATGGTTACATTTTTAAACACAAATTCAGATCAGACCAGAAAGTTTCGGTGTAATTCGAAAAAACACTTTTTCGATTTCTTTCATCAACGATAACTCAACGAACGAATCAACCGGTGATTTTTGACTGGCTTCTGGTGGCGATCGATGTGGTTTTGCTCTATGTTAAGAGATGTTTGGAAAAGTTATTAAAAAAAAAGTTCACATTTGGAAAAAATTTTTTCGCAGTTTTTTAAGATTTCTCAAAATCTATCGGTCCGAATCAGTCCAACTGGTATTCAAAAATCTAAGTTTAGTCGAACCTCTTTCTCGAATGGCGCCAAACCGCGATCAAATCAGTC
>NW_025404247.1:0-4580 GCF_020080835.1 Cotesia glomerata
GGCGCAATTTTTACAGTTAAACTGTTTTTGTTCGGATTTATAAGTTCTCTATTCGACAGGAAATTAAATTTTCTATCAAAATGTTTCTTTGTAAAATTTTTACGAGTGATAATTATTAAAATTATTCCAATTTTCGTTCAAAAAGTGGCATTTTCGACAGTAAATGAATTATTTCTTGGTATAAAAAATAATCAAATTCTTATCAGTTTTAGTAATCTGTCCTATGTCTAATAGAGTCGATGTTACAACGGTTGCAGTGGCGCAAGTACTTAAGTTATACCTTTGGCTGGTAAGAGCAGTTTCTTTGAATTCAATTCTATTTTGACTTTGAACGAGATTAAAATTCATGCTTCTTCTTTGTCTGGAGCTTGGTTCATACAATGAAATTGTTTTTCGACGAAGTACTGTTAATGAAAGAAGTCGATTTTTGAGAAAAATTTATTTCACTGAATGATGAATTAAAAGATAAGTCTGAAGATACCAAATTTTGGTTTAAATCTGAGATACTACGAGGTAAATGTTCTGTATCCACAGATTTGGTAGAATCTGGCGCCAAGTTCCGTTCAAATCCGTTGTAAACGGAGCGCCAGACTACCGACTATGTTTACTGTAAGCAGAACGGTATTTTGAGGTTGCAAAATTTTATTTAATTCTACGGTACTTCTTGTGCCTAAATTTTTATATTAAAACAGTAATTCATGCTTTATTTACTGATATTAATTAATTATATTCAATTATAATAATTAATCTACTTGAAATTATTAAATTTTATCAGCACAAACTATAGCAAGCTCAAAAATTTCGATCCTGACTTTTTTTCTATGTAAAAAGTGACATGCCACAGACTAAATAATTCGAGAATGCATGGTAATCTTCCAATAGATGGGAAACTACAGTTAAAAATTACATTTCACAGCTTGCATCTACATCCGCCAGGGTGCGCTGGAATTGTTTTTATATAAACTGTAGCTTCAAGAGGATAGTTTGCTATAAAAAATGCAGCCAACGCGAGATTTAAGGTGGTACCAATTGTAAATTTTTATTATAATTACAAAAAATACTAAAATTCAAACAAAAACAGTTTCACTGTAAAAAAAAAAATCGCGCCAAGTCCACGTTCATAAGACTATTAAGAAAAAAAAATTTCTTATTTCTTTACAAAAAGATATAAAATAAAAAAATAAAAAAATCCAAGTAACCGATATGATTGTATTTGATTTTCAGAAATTAAAAAAAATTTTATTGTAAATTTGAAAATTAAAAAAAAAATTTTGGAACGTACTTGGTGTGCGTCATTGTGTATTTCAATTTTTTTAAAGTCCTAGTAAATAGATTTTACAATCATATCGGATACTTGGATTTGTTAATTTTTTTATTTTATATCTTTTTGTAAAGAAATAAGAATTTTTTTTTCTTAATAGTCTTATGAACGTGGACTTAGCGCGATTTTTTTTTTTACAGTGAAACTGTTTTTATTCGGATATTCATCATTCGGCTCTGGGATGTTCAAAATCTGTTGAGAGATTTTTCGTAAGCGTGTAGTTCTCTGATCTGCGAGAAATTCATGTTGAGTGACAGGTATTTTTTTTTCTTCTGGACAATTGCAGATACTGAATTCAATACATTTACAAGAGCTTACATCGAATAGATTTTTTGAATCAGTCCTGTAATCATTAATTTTTTGCTGTCCAGATGACGAAGAATAGCGATTATTACTCACTATTTTTTTAGCTTTCAAATATTTTTCATGTTGAGCAATTATTAATTGGATAATTCGTTTCGTTGAAACTGTTGGGATAGAAATCATAGAGAATAACTTCTCTACGTTTGTAGCTATAATACTTGCAATTTCAGAAAGTGATGACTCAAATTGATTCTCGTTTTTTATTCCTTGTCTTACACGGAGAAAAAAATTTTGCTATAGGAACTCTATAGTAGTTAGTTAGTTGTAAAAGTTCCAGTAGGTTAACGTATTCTTATAGTAATAATACCGTTTGGCTCCTACCGCTCTACATCGTTGAGCTCTGAGAGCTTCAACGTTATTTCCTGCAACTCTGCAGGATGGATTTCAAAGAGACTACAAGCAATTTTTGGCAACGTCTGCTTGGTAATTTTTTTCCACGATTTAGCGTGATAATTTAATAAATAAATGCGACAGAACGAATTTATATTTTAACAATAATTGTGTATGACAATAAAGAATAGTATTATAATACAGAAATAAAATAATAATAGAACTTTATATTACAAATAAAAAGTATTTACCAAAAATAAATAAAATCGTCACAAAATTATCTTATTTTTTTAATTATATCAATAAATATTGGACATAAAATCACTACCAAATATGCTGGAAAAGATAAATAAACGAAAACAAATTTTATTTTATTAAAAATGGAACAAACTTTTTAATGTATTCCGATAACTTTATTGCTTATCTAAATATATTCAACTAATAGAATTTAATTAACAGTCACTGCTTAATGAACCTTCAAAAACCATAAATACAAAACTGTTCTAACGAAATTTAATTTCTAAACCTATTTCCTTAAATAAATAAACTGGAAACTTGGTGTCCTCATATATTTTTAAACTAACATGGATGAGTAACAAAATAATTCTGTTTGTCATTTTTAAGAAGGTTATGAAATATGTCCAGCACTTGCACTCCACTACTGCGCAACGTAAAGAGGCGCTCCCAACTATATCGTTTGGCTCTGAGAACAGTCCCGTAGAGGCTCTGGAAGCTCAACAACATTGAAGTTATCAGAACTAAATAACATTGCTGTTACTGTAACTCTACAATGAATAGTAAACTAGTATAGTTGTATTGTGTAACTCTACAGTTAGGTTACCATAACGAAATTTTTTTTCCGTGTGAGGTAAGTACAGCCACCTCACAATTTCTTCCTTGCTTGGAAAATGATCGCAGGTAATTTATTTGGCTCTCCGAATATAGAACACGCGCATTTTTTGAGAAAGTTGCTTTGTACTACTGTTAATAAAATCAGTATGGAGAAACAATAATAGAAATTTGCAGCCGATGTTCAGAGCTGATAATTAAGAAATTTCATAAAGTATACTTACAAAACAACAAGAAAATAATAATAATAATTTGATGACAGTTATTTTCTTAACGTATGTCCCAATTTAAGTAAACTATTGAACTGAACAAAAAATCTCAGGAAACTTTTTTTTAAGGTTATGTATTGTAATGAAAAGTATTTGAAGATAAAAAGGAAATTTATAGGACAGTATAGAACGCCATCTGTTGGCAATCGCTAAGACAAACGGATTGCTCTCTTTGCAGAAGTCTACTCTAGCGCTAGTAGTGGATGTACCGTGAACGAAACTTTGAAAAATGTCATACTAATTTTTATCGGAAATTTTTAATTATTATAAAAAATATGAAAGGCACGTGATTCAATATAAGAACTTTTTTTGTAGAAAATTTAATTTTGTAGACAATAATTGATTTATGAATCATTTTATACCAAGATATAATTCATTTACTATCGAAAATTCCACTTTTTGAACGAAAATTGGAATAATTTTAATAATTATCACTCGTAAAAAATTTTACAAAGAAACATTAAGATAGAAAATTTAATTTCCTGTCGAATGGAGAACTTATAAATAGATTTCAAACTAACAAGATTATTTTAATGGCAAAAATCTACTATTTTGATACTAAAATTGGAATTATCTCTGAATCTATAGATCCTACGTAATTTTGTGTAAGGAAATTTTTTGTAGAGCATAAAATTTCCGATCAAAATAAGTTGATGAAAAAATTTTTTGAGCATTTTTATCTGACTGCAATCGGCGAGCCTGAGATGGTGATCAATAGTATATTACACACCTAGGGAAGTAAAGTAAGAAATGTCTCAGATCACATGTAATTGTTGGCCGAGGCGAAGCCGAGGTCAACAAACATGTGATCTGAGGCTTTCTTATTTACTTCCCGAGGAGTGTATACTATTTTTTTGTCCGACGAAGGCGGAAAGCGGCAACTTAGTTTAGCGCAGCGGGACGAAAGTTGCCACTTTCCGCCCGGAGGGCAAAAAAAATTTTTTCCGTTCACACAAAATTTTTTTATAACTTAATAAACAATATTTTTGCTATTACTAAACGAAATTCTAAAAAAGCGGATTTTTGGCCCACCCTATTTACATGGCTGCATATTAACAGCTAAAACTTTCAGGAAATTTTTTTCTCTGTTTAGAACCCTTCCATCAAATTCGGAAAAAATCGGCGGGGGTTGCCTTGAAAAAATGATTTCATTTAGTGGAAGGACCCACATATAAAACATACTGCCTAATTTTCTTGAATTTGTGAGTTTTTTCACTGTTTTACAAAATCAATTCAAATACATTGAAGTTTCAAAGATCTTCCCTGAATAAAACTCACAATAAATGCCGTCGGAAACATTTCTTTTATCCATCCATTAGTTTAAACAATATAGCGCGTTACCATTAAATAGAAAAAACTGCTAACAACACCGAGAAGTCTGAGTGATTTTTTAATGTAAAAATACATTTAGATAGCTTATTCACGACATATTCTTTTCTTTTCACTTG
>NW_025404248.1:0-33021 GCF_020080835.1 Cotesia glomerata
GTTGGCCTCCATGATAACTCAGTACCGCTAGACATTTAGTAAGCCAGTATAATTTGTCTTTAACTTTTATCCTCAAGTTAAACTTAGAGAGGCACTGTATATGATTGTTCATAACTTAACTGTATTAATTAAATGAACTGTATATATATATATATATATATATGTGTATGTATATGTATGTATGTGTATGTGTGTATATGTATATATATGTATATATATGTGTGTATATATATGTGTATATATATGTGTGTATATATGTATGTGTATGTGTATATATATATATATATATATGTGTATATGTGTGTATGTTTATATATATATGTATAATATTTGATTAATTATTGCGCAAAGTCTTAGACTTATACTTAATCCTTATTAGATTGCAGAATGTTTCAATTTTTTTTTTTTTTTTTTTAGCTTTTTTAAGCTTAAATTTATATAGAGTAAGCTATCTATCATTTTGTTAATGAATTAATTAATTAATCTGCATTTATTTTCTGCTCTTTTCACTCTGCAATATGTAAAACTTAGATTAATACTGCTCTTTTGTAAAGTTATTTGTATTAATGACCCTGTTATTGGCCGTTTGGCTGTTGGGTCTGTATTAAGTAAATAAATAAATAAATAAATAAAAACTCAGTCACAGTCGCCTAGAGCCCCTGACTTCCCGTTGTTGCTTATTTTTCATTTTAAAATTATTTTAATTTATTTAAATAGAAATAAAATTTCACTCTTGGCCGCTCATTGCCTCTACCTTACAACTACTATCAAATTTTTAATGAAAAAATTAATTTCATTGTTCTAAATTAAAATAAAAATTTATTCACAACTACTGAGTGCTTCTAAATGACCCTGATAACTGATTTTATGATTAAATATAATTTAATTGTTCAAAATGAAAATTAAAATTTTTTCACAGCTACCCAGTGCCTGTAACTGACCCTAATAACAGAGGTTTCTATTGAAATTACTTTAATTAATCTAAATAAAAATAAAAATTTATTTATGGTTGCCTAGTCCCTCTAACTGATCCTCGCTACTGGATTTTTAGTTCAGAATTGTCTCAATTATTCCAAATAAAAATCGAAAACTCAGTCACCGCCGCCTAGAGCGCCTGACTTCCCGTTGTTGCTTATTTTTTATTTTAAAATTATTTTAATTTGTTTAAATAGAAATAAAATTTCACTCTTGGCTGCTCATTGCCTCTACCTTATAACTAATATTAAATTTTTGATTAAAAAATTAATTTAATTGTTCTAAATGAAAATAAAAATTTATTCACAGCTTCGTAGTGTCGTAAATGACCCTGATCACTGATTTTTCAATTGAATCTAATTTAATTATTCTGAATGAAGAAAATTTCATTTTTAGCCGCCCAGTTATTCTACCTAACCCTCGCAACATATTTTTTTTTTGTCAATAATCACTTTAATTATTTTAAATAAAACTGAAAATTTATTTATGGCCACCCAGTACTTCCAACTTATCTTGCTAGCAATTTTTTAATTTAAAATTGCCTCAATTATTCCATAAAAAAATCAAAAACTCAGTCATAGCCGCCTGAAGCCCCTGACTGACCGTCAATCCTTATTTTTTATTAAAAAATTATTTTAATTCATTTAAATAAAAATAAAGTTCCACTCATTGCTGCTTAGTGCCTCTAACTTATTATGACTACTGTTTTTTGAATTAAAAATAACTTTATTTGTTCTGAATGAAAATAGAAATTCAATAATAGCAACCCAGTGCCTGTAACCGACCCTGATAACAAAGTTTTTTATTGAAATTACTTTAATTAATCTAACTAAAAATAAAAATTCATTCATGGCTGCCCAGTCCCGCTAACTGATCCTCGCTACTGAACTGTTAGTTTAAAATTGTCTCAATTATTCTAAATAAAAATCGACAACTCAGTCACATCCGTCTAGAGCCGCTCACTTCCCGTAGTTGCTTATTTTTTATTTTAAAATTATTTTATTTTATTCAAATAGAAATAAAATTTCACTCATTGTTGCTTATTGACTCTAACTTACAACTACTATTGAATTTTTAGTTAAAAATTACTTTAATTTTTCTAAATAAAAATAAAAATTTATTCACAATATTATGTCCACCTCAACTTTTTTCTTAATTTAAATCACCCGCGCAGATGGAAGACTTCTCCATGCGCGAAAGCCACAATAAAATGTAAGCTACGTGACTGCTGGTTGACTAGCGGGGACTTCTGCAATCTCAGCACCGCGAGCTTTTAAGAAGGTGATCAACAGCCAAATCCAGGTCTTTGTTAGTTAATTCGACTTCCGCGTTTAACTTGACAGGCCCGTGCCTTGTAAAGTCCCTTATCTTAATTTGCGCTGCACTTAAGACGAGTTCAGACACGGTTCAACCGGCAGGCCACGTATTAGTTATTAATATCTACGAGTCGGGATTCTCAAAGTTCTAATTTGCCCTGCACTTAGGCGAGAGCTCGGTCAGTAGATAAAACTTAAAGAGTCAAAATCTCAAACTCGTAATTTGCCCTGCACTTAGGCTAGATTTTGATCAATAAGAAAATCTAGAGAACCGGATTCTCAAAGTTCTAATTTGACCTGCACTTAGGCGAGAGTTCGGTCAATAAGTAACTTAAGATCTTTTAAAGCTGAATTTGCGCACTTTACCCTACGGGGGACTGGAGGACGTTAGCTCAAAATAAATAAAATTCATTAATTAATAATTTCGATCTAATAAAAATTGTGAAAGAGTAAAGGTTTTAGTGTTTGTTAAATAAATCTTGAGAAGTGAAATCTGTTTCGAATAAGTTCATTTCGTAAAATAAGGACCCCTTAGAATAAGCAGCCCGAATCCATCCACATCCATTCGCTGCAAATACCAACAGAGGGTCCAATCAAGGAAAAGGCACTACGATCAGCCTCGGAATTACGGATCCGATCCTAAGAAATAATCCAGCAAGTAGCAAGTACATCTACTCCTAATTAAAATCCGTGTACAGTCTCAAACGAAGGCGTGGTAAATTCGTACTTTGAAAACGTCCCACAAAAATAATTAAAACAACGGAATTAAAACCTCCGTTGCGTATTCTTTAAACTGTTAGTCCAAACCTCCACCGTTTACGCTACCGCTCTAAAAACGCCCTTGGACATAACATAAAGAACACTGGTGGCAGCGGTGGGATTCGAATACGAAACTATTTAACTTTCGTTTGAGAAAATTTATATCTTTTAAATATTTTCTCTTTTTCTTTTCAAATCTATTTTTTTTTTTTATCAAGTAAATCCTACTGTTCAAAAGTAAATTCAAGTTTATTTCTATTTAATTTTGACAATTTTAAAATTTTTCTTATTAGTTAAATTTATCAAGTTATTTTATTTTTAAATTTTATAAAATTTTTCCTTTCTAAATTTCTTATAAAATATTAGCTCCTGAAATTTTAGAACTTTTGTTAAAAATTTTTTTTGATTCACATTAATTTGTCCTCATAACTCGCAAAAGAATTTATACTTTCGTCATATTAAAATTTTTGTTTAAAGGAGTTATTTCGATATTTAGCAATACTATTTTTCATCATCGGTTTTCGACCTCATTAAGGTTCTTAACCTTTTGGTATACTCTACTTATCATAGTCTAATATTACAATAAAGAATTCGCTGACGTTTTTTTATTCGAGGTGGTTGCCTCACGCGTACTCACACCTACATTCTTGTCAGCAAAAATATTCTTCTTCCGTATTGAGAAATACCTCTACATTTTTTTTTGCTAATCAAGCAGTATTACTTTCGACCTAGTTATTAAAATTTATAAAAAAATTTTTTTATAAATTCTTTTATTTCTCTTTTAAAAATTTTTTTGATAAAAATTATTTTAAGCCTATTACACATATTCTACGAGAAGGGTGCTTCGAATTTAGCACCTTCTCTTACAAAACACTCACAGAAGTCTCCCAGTTCTGGAAAGGTGCTTTAACTAGCACTTTCTTTATCTGAGAGAACTTTCACAAAATTGACACATTTACTTGGCTAAAATAATTCTAACTAACTTAAAAAGCAAAATTGCGAAGTTTTAAAAATTTTTTTATATATATATATATACATGAGTTTTTCCTGAGATTTTTGCTGACTTGAAATATTAATATCTCGGTAATTATATATATGTATATATTCAAATTTTTTGTGGGTAATATTTTCATTATTACAAATTAAGTATTATTAGTATTCGTTTTTTTTTCTCACTCTTATAAAATTTTTCTTGCATCTTATAAAATTTTCTATTGATTTTTAAATTTTGTTTTCCGTCACGAACAACATTAATAAAAGTCTATTAATCCTCAATCACAGAAAATTTTTCTCCTAAGAAATTATATTTTTGCGAAAATTTTTTTTGTGTATATTGTTTGGGTCTCGTAGAATAAGATTATAAAACTTTTATTCTTTTTGCCTCTTCGACTAATACGTCAGCTGATTGTCAATTTCCGTTATTGACATCCAAAATTTTATTAAAATTTATTTTCTTTGCTTAAAGTTTACAGTTTTTAAATTTTTAAAATGTTTACCGGGCCCATAGTAAATTAACACGCCGATAAAATTTTCCTTTCACTCCAAGATTTTTCCAAAATAAATAGAAACCCACCCCGCATAAAACCACCCCACACCGTGGAATCGTTTGAAGACGAATCGGGAACGTTCTTCTTCCCTTGCTCAAGCGACCTTCCATTCGGAAACATGGCTAGGAGAACTTTCCGCGTAGATACCTCCATAGTTGAAGAAAATCTTACTACTCAAATCCAAACCTTAGCAAAAGAACTCCACGATCCCCTCTCGTACTTCAACGGAGAAGGACCAACCGCCGTAAAAGATTTTGAATTATTCAACGGGATAGTCAGAAACTGGCTACCAAGTATCCCAGCAGATAAACAAGACTTTTTTGCTCGCCGTGTAGCCCAAAAACTATACGGACGAGCCAAGAGATTAGTCAAACATGTCGAACTGGCCTCAGTAGAGAATATTTTACTTGTGTTAGGTCGGAAACTTATAAGGGGCGACCTATACATCACGTGGCAGAAAAACTTAGCCGCGGCATCCCCAAAAGAATCTGAGAATATCGAAGACTTCTATTATCGGTTAAGTGAGATGGTAACTCGTATTGAGCTCAACGCTCCTGAAGCTGATAGGGCCGTAGTAAAACGGACATTCGAAAAAACAGCAGCTACTACACTATACGAATACCTACCGGACTTTTTACGATGCCTGTGCAAAATAAAGAGAGCGGAAACTCTAGACGACATGTACAATCGGCGTCATGTATTCGTTCCGTACTTGGTTTCAGGCGTACCGGAGAATATTTGCATGTTGTAATGTCTACCAACATACAACTCCGTGTAATAGATTTATGTTGTAAAATATTTGTATGGTATATATTTGTATTACAAGAAATGTAAATGACGAAAAATTTAAATGCTATACAATTTTATGTAACATAAGTAGCTAATAAAATAATTCGAATGAAAAATATTTGAATGTAACACATCTGCCTGCAAAATATTTGTATAGTTAATTTACTATAGTACGATACAACTATACATAAGTATATTTGAGTTAGAGAATTATTGCATATTGACACAATTCCCTGAAATGAAAATCAATGTAAAAATTTTTACATGCCAAAAAAATTCCATTAAACACATATTCATGCAAAAAAAATGTTATTTACTAAAAAAAAAGTTTGGAAAATCCAAAAGTGCACGCCTCATAACGCTCATTCATTTTTTAAGAAAAAAATTAATTGTGTAATTGATTAAAAAAAAAAATTATAATTATGTAATTTCTTACAGAGTATTTTTTATTTTTTTTTTTAAATATCGGCACCCTTTTTTCTTGTCATATGCGCACGCAGTATAAAAAAATCTAGCTTGATCAAGTGGCGCCAAAGTTTTCACGTGACAAATAAGAAAAGTACGTTTGGCTTTGTACGGTTGTATCGTAGTGAATTTTAAGAAAAATTCAATTAAAAAAAAAAAATACGTAAACTAGGCCACTGATATGAAATACGGAGAAGTTTAATTGAGTCTTTACCGTGCAAATTTTAGAAAAAAAAATTTTTAAAAATGTTCGTATTTTTTCCGAGTCTTACGAGAAAGTCAGACCTTAATAACTTTCTCGAATTATGGTATTAACTACCGATTAGATAGGGTAAAAAAAAACTCAAAAGAAGGTTTTCGAAATATTCAGGTTTTATTTTTTGCAATAAAATATACAGGTTGCCGTGGAATTTATAGAGAAATTAAAATTATATAATCACAGAAAATTTTTAAGCAATCTACATTTAAATGGCGTCAAAATATTTGGCAACGTTGCGAAGCGCGCAAGCTTCAGACCATTCAATAAATTCAAACTAATTTATTTATTAACACTGACTGCAAGAACTTAAACATGGTTAAGGTTATATTGTGCAAATGAAAATGTAAACCGAAGTACAGCGTTGGCAAATCACGGACAGGTTAGTAACAGCTGATTTACAAGAGTCAAATTAATTTTTGTATTTAACTATTTTTTTTTTAATACACTTTAATTAACAAAGATAAATTATTTAAATAATGATATTATTAGTAAACTATCGGAGCATATATTACTATTTTTGAATTTTTTTAATTTTAATTCTAATATTAATAAAAAAATTAATATATTACTTTTTTTTTATAAATTCTTCACTATTACTTGTATTTTTAATTTAAAATTTATTTAAGTAATTAAAAGTACAAAAATAAAAAATGTTTGATTATTTATTAATATTATTATTATTATTAAATTAAAAACTGTAAATTTACAGCTTAACCTTTATAACTAAAATTTTTATATACTTTTCAATTTTTTAATAAGTCTTTTTAATATCATTAAAATTCACTATTGAAGGTTAATATTTATATGAAATGTATTTATTTTTATTTT
The DNA here is from genome assembly GCF_020080835.1 of Cotesia glomerata. Lineage (NCBI taxonomy): Eukaryota > Metazoa > Arthropoda > Insecta > Hymenoptera > Braconidae > Cotesia > Cotesia glomerata. The sequence goes on from NW_025404248.1 coordinate 6,939, forward strand.
ATTAATAATTAAGTAACAACATGCAGAGGGAGTTACTCGCGGTTAACGTCATTTGGCTTCTTTTTTTTTTTTTTTCAATATTGGTAATCTTTTTAATAATTATGATAAAATTTTAACCCATTCACAGACTTGACGTGTTCCTGAACATTAGAATTGGTTAAATTCTAATATTAAATTTTTCCCTCAATTATTAATCTGCACATCATCAAGAAGTATGTAAATTGGGAATAATGTGCAGGTTTTTTTTGCAACGCCTGATGATGCTCTCCTAAATTAAAGTAAGCCTGCAAAATAAAAAAATTAAATTTTATTAAGTTTAATCATGATACTGAAGTTAGTTGACAGCTGTCAATTTTTTTAATTCTTATAACACTTCACTTACAATACTAAAAGTGTTTCTGAAAATTTTTTTTACTTTTTGCATGTGAAATTTTTTAATTCAATTTTTTTATAACAGTTAAATTGTTAAAAAATTTCTATTGTCTGTCAACTTCAGTGTTATGTTAAATTTAGATTTTTACTTTATTGAGAAATTTGTAATTTTACTTACCAAAGATTCATCCAGCAACTCCAAAAAACGCTCTTCTATTCTCGCCGCAGTCTTTTGTCTCTTACTAAAAATTTTATGTTGAGCAATAGCACTGCAATAAAAAAGTAAAAATTAGTTTTATTAATAATTATTAAATAAAATGTTTTTATTAATTTTAGGAAATTGTTATTAAAATTGTTATTAATGAAAAAACTTACTTCCAAATATTCGGGTGAGGCTCATACAAGTCCGAGAAGATAAATGTACGGTCGTACTTATGAAGTCGTAGACAAACGAGGATGTCGTCCTCGGCCCAAGTCCCTTGAAAAACAAAAATTTTAATTAATTGATAAATAAAATTAAGATTTTAATATTTGATAATTATTTACAAGTGGACTCAACCCTATTTTTGGCAATAACTACGTGAAAAATTAACATTTTCAACTTTTTTTTTATTCTACTCGTTTTAACAGCACAATTATGAAAAAGAAATGTAATAAAAGGAAAAAATAAAGATTTTGATAGTTTTTTTGGCTTTAAAAGTTAGAAACAATATCGGCTCTCATGTTTTTGCATAAAATTTCTATTTTATCTTATTTTGCTGTTTTTCGTATATATATTTTTTTTAAAAGTACATAAAAAAACAAAAAATTGAAAAAAAAAGGTGGAAATCACAATTTTCAAAAGAAGTTATAAATTTTTTTGAAAATTTGTTGAAATTGTGATGATCAATTTTTTTTTTGTTTTATGTATTTAAAACAAATATGTCAATAAAATCAAATCGAAATTTCCTTCAAAAAAATTAAAATTTAAATGGTTGATCCCACTTGTAAATATTTACGAAATATTTATATGATAATAAAAAATTTTAAGTTACTTACAACGTGTTAAATCTTTCGCCCATGAACTCTCGCCGTCGTAGTACATCTTGAACGTTAAACGTGTTGTTTCCAGGTGTAAGACTGTAGTAAACCTGATACTGGGACGCTTAAAAAAAAATTGAACGCTTAATAAAAAATAAAATTATTTAAACAAATGAAATTTCAAATACATTGTTGAGTGGCGATATGCCATCAGACATGCGCACAATCATAAACTGACAACGATGGCGCGCGCAAATTTAAATTCTATTAATTAATTTCAGTCATAACATTATTTGCTACGTACACGAATAAAAAATTCTAATTTTAATAATATAATATTATAATATTAATTAATGTTATAATAATATTCTTAAACAACCGTTATTTTAACATTTATTTACATACACATATTTTATTATTTGACAGGTAAATTTAAAAACGGCCTGCCATCTCGGTCACGCCGCCATCGGCCAGAAGTTCAATGAAACCGCCCAAGCGTCAATCAACGGAGCGAGAAAAAAAAAATATATATAATCAAATGCAAGTGTATGAGCTAAATGATTGCTGTTGATGGTGTAGCATTGTTTGGGCGACTTATAGAAATACGAGTTGGTGTAATTGACCGGAATAAAAAATGACAATCGCTACAAGAGGTCAGAGAGTAGGCATAGATCCACCGGAGAGCCAGCAGACGACACAGCTGGCACAAGTAACACAGATTGAAGAAGATGATATGCTAAATCGAAGAATAAGGAGCACTGAAACTGTATTAAAAGATATTACGCGAAGATTTGCTGATGAGGTTCTTTTTTATGTCTGAATTATATTTATTTACTGTATTGTTAGATACATTTTTTATTGATTTTTTGTACCATTTTTTAAAGGTGACACTGTTTAAATCACAACAAGCGTTAGAGAACTCTAATTCAGAGGTTCATTTGACTGATTTTCTTTTCAAGGATCCACAAGGCGAGCTTACGAATAAAAATGTCTTGATTGTCTTTGGTAGTATTAAAGATACCAACGAAAGATTTGATTTCAGTGTAGAAGATGTAGAGAAGTATTTAGCAGAAGCTAAACAAATACTTTTTGAAGCACGTTCACAGAGACCTCGGCCAAACTTGGATGACAAGATAATAACAACTTGGAATGGTTATTAATCTATTCTTTTATTAGAAAAAGAAAAAAATTTATAAACAATTTTTATTTTCTAGGCCTTATGATAAGTGGTTTAGCGTACGTTGGTGTTGCAATTAAAAATAAACAGTACATACAATACGCTGAAGATAATGCTAATTTTATAGAGCGTTATTTGTATGATAAAATGAATATTTTATTACAAAGTTGTTATCGCGCTGATGGAGACATAATAATGCAACCGTCAGTAACTTTAAAAATTTTATTTCTCCACCAATTTATAAACTGCATTAAATTAAATGATATTTTTATTTGCTATATAGGCTAACTCCAATACATGGTTTTCATGCAGATTACGCGTTTGTTGTTCAAGAACTACTTGATTTATACGGAGCGAATTTAAATACCCACTGACTCGAGCTAGCTAAAGAGTTGCAGGATATTCAGAATAAATTATTTTGGGATGATAAAGACGGTGGTTATTTCAATAAAATTAACGAGGATAAAAATAAAATCCTGACACTAAAAGACGGTAAAATGAATTACTGATGAAAAAGATCTACTGATGTTACCCGTGGGAAAGAAGAAGTGTGCAAGATTAACTGCTGAGGCTGCTAATTACATAATTTAATCAACATACGTATTATTTAATAACAGATTGAATATTGTTGCGATTGTTTTTACGTTAGTTATTTCATTATTTCTATTATTAAACACTTATCAGTCAATTGGTTTTATAATCCCGATCATTCGACATTCTGGGGACTCAAGTTTATTCAATATGAAAAATTATGTCGATTGGCTGATATATAATTGTAATAATTTGCATTTTATTATTAAACTTTGTATTTATTAATGTGTTAATCAATAATTTTAAAAATTGAGATATATCATTTTTTTCTAAAAAAAATTATAATAACCAAATATTTTTTTCTGGTATTTTAATGAAATAAAATTAATTTATTTAATAAATATATGTATTGATTATTCAAATAAATAAACCAATTATTGTGGTAATTATTAATATAATTTGTTCGATAGAAAATAATTATATAATAAATTTTTTTTAAGTGAAGTTAGTCACAAATGAATTTTGGTATTAGTAATTATTTATTTAAACATTTAAAATGATAATGATAATAATAATAATAATAATAATAATAATGAATATTAACTGTAATATCAATTAACAAAACACTATCTTAAAAAAATTTATGTATGAGTGTCTTTTGTTTTATTTTTTATTAAACGAATTTCATTCAGCTTGTCATGTTTTAATAAATATTAAAATTTTTAAAATAATTCTCTTTGAAGTTAAAAAAAACGTTTTAAAGTAAAATTTTTTTTATTTTGTTTTAATTTTAATAATTAATTTTTCAATAAATTTAATATTTTTAGAAGAAAATATTAAAAGTTTTGACAAGAAATGTCATTAAAAAAATATCCTGGTATAAAACCAGGCACTTACGTTTACAAATTTAATAATTATTTATATCACAAAGATAGTAGTGATCACACCAAATTTAATTGTTCATTGCGAAGAGCATTCAATCAGTGTCCATGTGTTTTAAAAAGATTAAAAAAAGGTTCTAAAGTTGATGAACGCAAGCATAACCATGGTCCCCCTCGCACATTAGAAAGAAGAAAAATAATAAAAAAATTAAAAAACAGTGCATCGTCAAGTTCTTCTACAACAAATAATATTTTAAGTGAAGTTTATGGGTATGATTTAGTAGTATCATTTTTTTTTAATAATACTTATCAAGTCTCACATTTTTTTTTTTTTTTAATTTATTTAAACTATTATACTCTTTAAAAATATTATAATTTATTGAAATTGTATATGTTTAAAAATTTTTATTTTTAATTTAAATGAGCGTTATAAGCCGTGCACTTTTTGATTTTAGTACTTTTTTTAAAATTTATTATTATTATAATATCTTGTCTATTTTCAGAGAAGAAGATATATCAGTGAAAGACAAGAATGCATCAAGAAATATTGTTAATCGATTCAGACTAGGACTCATCCCCAAAGTACCGGAAAATATGTTTTTATTGCCTGCAGTAATTGATCAGTATCAGTCAATTACAAATTATTATCAAGGACACTGTGTGACTGATAATAATGACTCGGTGGCTTTATTTTTTTCAAGTCCTTATTTCTGGGAAAAGTTGAATGAAGTACCGGAAATACATGTGGCAACTTCTTATAAGGTATTAAGCTTGAAATCAAGTATTAACGATTATAATTTATAGATATACATTAAAAACACCAACATTTTTATTATTTTGTTTACAAAATTTTACAAATTGTTATGTAAAGATATTTTTTAATTATTTAGTCTTATCCAAAGGATCTTTCCATTTCTCAACTGTTAACAATACATTTGAAGAAAGACAATAAGGTATAATAATTTTTTTATTTTTCTTCACTTCTTTTAAAATACTAGAAATTTAAATAGCGTGCTACTTAACTTGCGAGTTTCGACTATTGACTAACTTTACACTATCATGTATTTCTATTGTAGGAATAAAATTAAATAATTTTTTAATTTCAATAATTTAGAGTTTTCCAGCGTTATTAGTATTATGTAGCTCCCATTCATACGAGCTTTATAAAAGTATTTGGAGTTTTATTACTACGAAATTGGCCGATATGAAAACTAATTTAAAAAGAATTGTCTGTGACTATGATAATGATTTTATTAGAGCTACGAGAGATTATTTTGAAGATATTGATGTAAGAGGCTCATGGTACCATTTTATTAATGTGAGTAATATAATTTCAGCTATTAATATATATATATATATATATATATATATATATATATATATATATATATATATATATAAATTAAGCAATATTAAATATAGCTAAAAGTTTTGTAAATCCAAATGTGCATGCCTTAAACGCTTATGTGACATGTAAATTTTGCGTTAGAAGAGCATACCATAGCACTTAAGATATGGAAAAAACATAATTAATACATTTTATTTGATTTTAAATGCAATTGTTTTTTAAATTATTAATGTGAAATATTTTTTTTTTATCCTGTGTAGTTATGGACCCGCAAATGGAGAAGCTTAGGCCTTGCAACGGATGTGGTTCATTCTATTCTACAAATAACTTGGTGCCTTCCTTTATTTCCAGTAGAAAAATTTCCTGAAATGATTAATATGATGAAATATTATGCACGAGCTGATGAAGACAATTCAGCAACTTTAAATACATTTGTAACTAGCATAGAATTATGGTGTCTACCATTAGCTAAAATGATATCATTATTCGATTGTAAATCAGATAATGACATTAATCTAACCGAAGACTTTGTAAGAAAAATTGGAAATCATCTTGGGGTTGAGCCGAAATTACATCGCTACTTAGGTAATAATAAATATTTTATATCATTACATATTGTTTTGCTCATTAAATAAACATATTTTTAGGAAATATTGCTCGAGTCTTAGAAAATTCGACCAAGGAGTTTAAATCTAAAAGAAATGCAGAAATTGAAAGAAAAGCGTTTCAGATTAAAATTAATGCTTCTATTCGATCACTTCAGTACACTTTAAAAAAAGAAAAAATTACAAGCGATGAATTTGTAACTAAGATATTGAATGACATGAGTTTTTTTTATGAAGTCCATCACCAACTTTCATATCATCAGTGTAAGATTTAACTACAATCATTGAAATTTATATTCTTATTTAATTATACCATTTTAATTTTTAGATAACGGAGACCAGTTAAGGTTGCAATACGTTCCAGACATACAATTCTTCACTAACAATTCTTCTCTAGCAGAAAATATTAATGAGAATGATTCGGAAAATGATGATAATGAAGAACGGCAACGATTCGAAAGTGAAAATGAATCTACTATTGAAACGGATGAACTATCTACTGATTAAAGTAATAAGTTAACAATTCTTAATAAGTTAATAATTTTAAGTTAATGATTCTTAAAAATAATAAAAATAATAACGGATGTACGATCATAATATTTTATAAAATAAAATTTGCTATTATTTTAATAAATTAATATATATTATTAAGAGAATAATCAAAAATTTGTGGCCAGTGTATTTATATGATAAAATGGGTTCTTATGGTTAAATTTGGTATCGCTAGAAGTCTTGACCTGCAGTTGTGCCTTCTTATGGTTTCATATCATTTACACTAATAGTCAATTTATGATAAGTATTTAGGCTGCATTCGAAAATACTCTAGATACATAATTTAGAAATTATCTTGTATCTTGTGACCTACTAACATTTTAAAGATATAAGCTCATCCCAACATTACACTCATCGAGACTTTTCATTGGAGTACTCACATCAATTTTTAATATATTTATATATATTATATATATGTATTTATGAAAAATATATCAAAATGCATGTGGGTACTCAAATGAAAGTTCTTGATGAGTGTAACATCAGGATGAGCTTATATCTTTAAAAACGTGAATATTTATAAAAGTACAGTGCAATTTAACAAAAGTCATTATTTAATAAAACAAAATTTCAATTTCTTATAGTTCACAAGTCACGACAGTCACATAGTGGCTGTAAGGTTGGTAGCTCTAGTAAATACATTAAATCACTAAATATTTATTTATTTTTTAAAGATCACTAATTTACAGAATATAAACTAAATAAGTCAATAATTGATATTTCATTATACTGTAAAAAGAGATGGGTCTGGCAGACCAATGATTTTCTTGTCATCGTCTTTGTCTGAAATAATTTAGAAAATAAACATTATTAACGATGCTTAATATATATAATTTATCTTTAATGTTAGTAAGCAACAAAAGTTAAAGTTGTTATAATAAAAAAAGCTAAAAATATGATAGTTTTACTTACATTGAATGGAATTCAGCTGATGAAGAATTTCTTCATACAAAGACGTTGTCAAAGCATTTTTTAAAAAATCAATCATAGTCAACTTTCCGCTGTTAAGATCATCTAAGTTTTGTCTTATGTGTTTATCAATAATAACATATCGGTAACATTTGAGACCAAGTAGTTCAGAACCTTTTTGTAATTTCTTCCATCGATCATTGCTTTCACAACAAATATTTCTAATTCTTTCTGAAAAATTAATGTTAAAAATTTTAATCATTAGTTGATCGAAAATTTCTTTTGTTTTAAAAATATTATACATTGATCAATTTTTATCTTTTTGTTAGTTAGTAATTTAAAAAAAAATTAATCTATATTATAAAATAATTTTATCTATATTTTTGTTCAATTTATGGACAAAATAAAAAAATGAAAATAAAAACAAATTTAAGATTATTTTCGGATGAAGAAAAAAAAAAAAATAAAATAAAATCCATAATAAAATTTTTTACACTACAAGTTGGCGAAAAATTCACTCCATTTATTTTCTTACCGATATTTTTTTTTTTTATTTTTAATAATAATACGATTCTAAACATTATCTCATTGATAAAAAGATATATTTTTAATTATTGAGAATTTCGTTACTATTATTTTTAAGTTAATTTTTGAATTACCGTACCTAGATATGTAAATAATTTTGGATTGTAACCTCCAAGATTATTAACAATATGTCGATTGAAATATTCACCAATGTTGATAGCCTTATCATAATTTTCATTTACCGAAATAGATTCGGCTTGTGGTAGTAACCATGCTTCCAAGCTATGAATAAATTTATTTAAATCTTGCTCAGATTCATCATACAGCTCTATTGTATCTTTTATTGTTGCAATTATTTCATGAATAGCTTCTTTAAACCGTTCAGCTGGAAGTAATATGATTAGCCATGTATATCTCAATACATCGTGAAGCAAATTTTCATTCAAACCCATAGACCTCCAAAGTCGACAAGTCATCTAAATAATAAATAAGAAAAAAAAATGAAATTTACACTAAAATTAATTCGCTCCAGTGTAAAATATCAATTCTGGATTATAATTATATGATCTAATAATAATGTTATTTTAATAGTTCACAACAAAGTTTAATAAAATTAATAATCTTATTATAGTTTCGTTTAGATAATATACATACCCGTATGTAACTGAACCATGAACCTCTTAATTGAATACCACCCAATGAACTTTTTGTAACAGACATCAAAACAGGATCATAGTCACAAACTACTGATTTCAAATTTTCTTGAATAGACGGTACTCGGTCTATCAAGTTACTCCATAACTGCGAATACATTGATCCACTTGTCGAATTACACATAACGAAAATGCTAGGTAAACCCTATACACAAGAAGAAAATCTGATTTATAATGAACAATATCTATTTATTTAAATTTTATAAATGTGCATTAACTGAAAAATAAAGTTATTTTTAAATTTACTCACAATGTTATTTTTTCTTAAATGGAATATCAATAGTTGTTTAAAAGGTACATCAACGGGGACATTCTGAAAAATAATGAAAAAAAATAGTTAAAAGAAATGCAATATACTTTAATATCTTAATTAAAACTATTAACATAAAAAATTTTACACCTCATAAGTTCTATCGATTTGTATTTCATCCACGTCACCGATATGCTCTATTAATTCTTTATCAGAAAGAATAATAGCAGAGCCGTCTTCACACATAACTTCTCCCCGAAAAATACACGCAGTTTTTGAATAATTTTTAAGTGTATCTTTTAACTCTGTAAATACTTTTGGAGCTTCGGGTAGTAATGATTTTCTCGTCCGAGAAACACAAATTTTTACAGCAGTAGGACTAAGTCTTGATTTTTTTATACTGAAATGCAAGAAGTAATTATTTAAAATTTTAAATTTACACTTTCAAGAATTGTTTTTAAAAAATTAATTATTTATTATATTGATTAATTATTTTATTATTATTATTATTATTATTAATTATTATTTTATTATTTATTATTTACAAATTTGAAAATGTTTAATTTTATGAAATTATATTGCTTAAAATGGAGAAATAAATATTAAGTAATTTACTATTGAACTATGGAAAGTACTATCATCGATTTCTTTTAAATAAAGAAACGATTATAGGTTATGGATGAAAAACTTACTCTTCATTAAGTTCATTACAAATCGTCGTTGATGTTGAAAAGGTTTTAGCCGCAAGATGTTTAATTTTTTTTGTTAATTTATTTTTTTTACATTTTGGAGGTTTGGGGTGAGTGTGTTCGATTGGAGTAAATTTATAGTCATCTCCAACTTTCTTGGCTACAACTGGACACCGAGATACTGTTCTCTTAGAAGTGCAAGTATATCTCGGTGATTTAGATTGATAATCCTTATGAAATGTATAATCACCAATAAAATACTTCCATGTTCCAGGAAATAATCCCGGAACTTTCTTTATTTTCATGTTATATTTAAAATTATTTTCAATCATTATTAATTTAATACTATATATCATAGTATTTAACAAATGATGAATTGTGTCCCGTTTCTTTGTTTTTTTGCGAATCTCGAGTAATGACTAACTTCACAACTTTTATAATTTTATATTTTTGCGAGTTTTGACTAGGGAATTACTTCAAGATTTCCATATATCTTTATTCAGATATCGAAAATTAATTTATTGATATTCTCCTTAATATATATGTTGATGTAATTTAGCTATATTATATACTTATTGATGTTTACTGACATATTAATTAAAGTGTATGATAATTAAAGTGTATAATTGTGTATCAAGTGTATAATTGTAAATACTGACAACAAAATTTTTCATTAATTATATACTCGGTTTTTGTTACAAGTTAAAATTAATTTCATATTTTTATAATGGCTTCTCAAGCTGAATTAAATCTCATGAAAAAGACGAAAATTATTGCTATGATAAAGTGTGGTAAAAATAAAAAAGACATCATGGAAGAAGTGGGGTGCAGCATCAAAACTATAGAAAAATGGAGAAAAAAATATAATTTAAGTGGCGAAGATGGTTTAATTGATCAGCGAGTAAATAATAAAGGTCCACGAATGACAACTACATTAGAAGACAAAAGATTATTTGAAATTGCGGAACAAAACCCATTTGATTCAACCGCAAAAATTATTGAAGACGCAAACTCTTCAATATCGGTTAGAACTGGGCAAAGACGTTTAAATGAAAATGAATTAGAAAATAAACAACCTGCTAAAAAAGCTGATCTTGATTATAATCATCGACAACTTAGATTACAGTACGCGCGCGATCACATACGGTGGACTCAAGACCAATGGAATATGGTCATTTGGTCAGATGAAAAAGTATTATTTTTTTATTTTTTTAAAATAAAAGTTGCCAAATTTTCTTTTAAAATAGTAAACTACCTAATTATTATTTAAGAAAAATATTTAACTATTTTCGTATTCATTGACTTTTTAACTTCCCGCTAAGAAAATTGAAAATTTTCAAAAATCGGGAAGTTATTGTTTTCACCCCGTTTTTCAAAAATTGAGTTTTCATCGGATCTCGACGTTTCGAGGTCCTAGGAAGCTTTCCTGACTATTTTCACGATGATGTCCGTACGTCTGTATGTATGTTTGTGTTTGTGTGTGTGTGTGTGTGTGTGTGTGTGTGTGTGTGTGTGTGTGTGTGTGTGTGTGTGTGTGTGTGTGTGTGTGTGCGTGTGTGTGTAAACCTCTCGTAACTTTTAAACGGCTTGACCGATTTCATCGCGGTTGGTGTCATTCGAAAGGGCTTCGCCAAACTTAGATTTCCTGTAAGTTGGAACCGATTCGGACCGGTAGATTTCGAGAAATTGCAAAAAAAGTGAAAAAAAAGTGACAAAAAAAGTTGATTTTTTTTCATTTTTTTTTAATATCTCCGAATTGGCTGAACCGATCAACTTCAAAAACTAATCAGCTCTTAACCTTGAAATCCCGCACCGATCGCCACATAGAGCGTCAAAATCGGTTGATGCGTTCGTGAGATATCGTTGTCGAAAAAAATCGAAAAAAGTGTTTTTTTGTAATAACTCTGAAATTTTTCATCAGATCAATTATCTTGTTCAGAATTATTTATAGAACTCAAAAAACCACATCGATCGCCGCCAACTGCGTGAGAATCGGTTGATTTATTAAAAAGTAACAGCAGTTTGAAAATTAGAAAAATCGTGTTTCATCGAGTTTTGATAAGACTTTTGAGCTCGAAGAGCTCAAAATCGTAGCAAAGCTATCTCTTTGAGCTCGGAGAGCTCAAAATAACACATAAATTGTATTTTTGAGCTCGAAGAGCTCGAAAACGTCATAAGTGCAATTTTAAGCTCCTAGGTATGGAATTAGCGGGAAGTTGCAGGGATGGCCTTCAGGGTCAACCGTTTTTCTAATTTTTTTTTCTATTCATAGAGTTTCAAAAGTAGCACAGACTGCCGACGAAGAGTGTGGCGTCCTAAAGGACAACGACTGAACCCCAAATACGTTGTACCTAATTGGAATTCGGGTCGACTTTCTAGTATGTTTTGGGGGTGTATGACTTCGTTTGGGCTGATGGAACTGGTGCAAGTGGGCACAAACTTCAACTCCAGAGACTACATCGAAGTCCTCGAGAACGTCATGTTACCAGCAGCAAGAAGGGTCTTTCCTCTCGAAGAACATCCGACCATAATGTTTATGCAAGACAACAGTGCAGTTCACACTGCAAAAATTGTAAAAGATTGGTTTGAAATTCATCCTGAAATTATTTTACTTTCCCATCCATCACGGTCTCCAGACTTAAATCCGATCGAAAACATATGGAGTAATATATTATTATTATTATTATTATTATTATTATTATTATTATTATTATTATTATTATTATTATTATTATTATTATTATTATTATTATTATTATTATTATTATTATTATTATTAGTAGTAGTAGTAGTAGTAGTAGTAGTAGTAGTAGTAGTAGTAGTAGTAGTAGTAGTAGTAGTAGTAGTAGTAGTAGTAGTAGTAGTAGTAGTAGTAGTAGTAGTAGTAGTAGTAGTAGTAGTAGTAGTAGTAGTATTAATATTTACATCAATAAATTTATTTCTAGATATTATGAACCAGCAATGGAAACCTGTTAATAGACCCAGAAACCAAGCAGAATTGCAGAATTACACTGTACAGTTGTGGGAAGAAATGAGTAACCGTCCTCGCTATTGTGCTAATATTGTCAATTCCATGCATAAACGAATGCAAGACGTGATCGAAAAAGATGGTTACTGGATCAATTATTAATAATTTTAAAGGAGGAATTGTAAAGGAGCGTTTTAAGAATAATATTACATATTAAATTACATATATAGCATAAATAAAATATTAAATTACATGTATTAAAAATTACATATTATATAATTAAATTATATAGATAGATATTTATATTTATATTAAAAAAAAAAAATTGGCAATGCTATACTTCGGTTGTTTACATTTTCATTTGCACAATATAACCTTAACCATGTTTAAGTTTTTGCAGTCAGTGTTAATAAATAGATTAGTTTGAATTTATTGAATGGTCTGAAGCTTGCGCGCTACGCAACGTTGCCAAATGTTTTGACGCCATTTAAATGTAGATTGCTTAAAAATTTTCTGTGATTTTATAATTTTAATTTCTCTATAAATTCCACGGCAACCTATATATTTTATTGCAAAAAATGAAACCTGAATATTTCGAAAACCTTCTTTTGAGTTTTTTTTTACCCCGTCTAATCGGTAGTTAATACCATAATTCGAGAAAGTTGTTAAGGTCTGACTTTCTCGTAAGACTCGGAAAAAATACTAACATTTTTAAAAATTTTTTTTTCTAAAATTTGCACGGTAAAGACTCAATTAAACTTCACTAATAGATAAATAAGGACTTCAACTATTAGATAAAAATTAATTTTATGCATAATCTAATATTTTGTATTTAACATTGATGGTGAAAAGACCTCCTTAAAAGTATGACATTAGGGAAATGTGGCGGCCTGCCGTCTCGGTCACGCCGCTATCGGTCAGAAGTTCAACGAAACCGCCCAAAGCGCCAATCAACGGAGCGAGAAATACTCTGACTCTTTCTAACACACGCAGTCGCTCACTTTCAAACTCTCCCGCCTTCTCAGACGTCATAGCTTTGGCGCGATTGTATAGTATACTTATTATGATTATTACTATGATTATTAATTAAGAGATATTGAGATCTAACTAATACTAATAAAAACTCTAACTACTACTGTGTGACAAAAATAACTGAATAAACATTTAATAATTGTTAATTAGTCTTGCAAATATAATTTATTATAGTTTAGAACTCCAAAACAACTACATAAATGTGGGTAACTGTGCTATCTGTATCATCAGAATCATTCATCAATTTTGGGTCCTACAATTCGCGCTTTATTTTCTTTTTAAACATATATTTTCACTAACAATTAATTATAGAATTTAAAATAAACAATCTTAAAGTAAGGGTCAGTATTTCAATCAGGGATAAAATTTGATTCAATGCTAAAATATATTTTATAAATTATTTAAATTGAATAAAATCCAAGTTTACACTTAATACTACAATTTCAGCTTGACCAATATATAAAATAAATATAACTACTCAAGTTTATACTTTTTTTGCACGCCTTATAGCGCGAAGCGCGTAAGGTTGTGCTTTTATACGTACTTTTCTCCGTATTTCATATCAGTGGCCTAGTTTACGTATTTTTTTTTTTTAATTGAATTTTTCTTAAAATTCACTACGATACAACCGTACAAAGCCAAACGTACTTTTCTTATTTGTCACGTGAAAACTTTGGCGCCACTTGATCAAGCTAGATTTTTTTATACTGCGTGCGCATATGACAAGAAAAAAGGGTGCCGATATTTAAAAAAAAAAAATAAAAAATACTCTGTAAGAAATTACATAATTATAATTTTTTTTTTTAATCAATTACACAATTAATTTTTTTCTTAAAAAATGAATGAGCGTTATGAGGCGTGCACTTTTGGATTTTCCAAACTTTTTTTTTAGTAAATAACATTTTTTTTGCATGAATATGTGTTTAATGGAATTTTTTTGGCATGTAAAAATTTTTACATTGATTTTCATTTCAGGGAATTGTGTCAATATGCTATAATTCTCTAACTCAAATATACTTATGTATAGTTGTATCGTACTATAGTAAATTAACTATACAAATATTTTGCAGGCAGATGTGTTACATTCAAATATTTTTCATTCGAATTATTTTATTAGCTACTTATGTTACATAAAATTGTATAGCATTTAAATTTTTCGTCATTTACATTTCTTGTAATACAAATATATACCATACAAATATTTTACAACATAAATCTATTACACGGAGTTGTATGTTGGTAGACATTACAACATGCAAATATTCTCCGGTACGCCTGAAACCAAGTACGGAACGAATACATGACGCCGATTGTACAAGGCCATCGAAAATGACGCGTACAGAAGACCAGAACGTAGACGCGCTACGAGAGACGACGGACTCATACCAGGCAAAACTCTACCGCCCTCGGTAGAATTTCACCGACGATCTAGACAAGACGGTAACCGACATTACCCGCAAATGCCGAGATCTTCTCGAAAAATAATTTTTAAAAATTTATAATTACAACATCCAAATTTATTATACTGCTCAACCTAGGTGATTATTACAGAAAATTTGAATACTTCCCTCAACCGCAGTGTATCAATATCAAAATTGATTTTTCAACGCACTTTTAGTTTCCTAAAAGGTGTTTGAGAAAAAATTTAGTTACACATAATGCAAATCTAATGTGCAACTAAAGCAAGCAATAAAATAGAAAAAATTAAATGAATATAATAATATTATAATATAATATAATAATATTAATTCATTAAATAATTACAAAAAATTTGAATAATTCCCTCAGCCGCGTTGTGTCAAAATCAAATTGATTTTTCAACGTACTTGTAGTTTCCTAAAAGGTGTTTGGGAAAAAATTTAAATTTACATAATGCAATGATAATATAACGATATTTAAATATAACATAAGAATATTAATGCATTAAATAATTACAAAAAATTTAAATAATTCCCTCAACCGCGTTGTGGCAAAATCAAATTGATTTTTCAACGCACTTTTAGTTTCCTAAAAGGTGTTTGGGAAAAAATTTAAATTTACATAATGCAATGATAATATAACGATATTAAAATATGACATAATAATATTAATTCATTAAATAATTACAAAAAATTTAAATAATTCCCTCAACCGCGTTGTGTCAAAATCAAATTGATTTTTCAACGCACTTTTAGTTTCCTAAAAGGTGTTTGGGAAAAAATTTAAATATACATAATGCAATGATAATATAACAATATTTAAATATAACATAAGAATATTAATGCATTAAATAATTACAAAAAATATAAATAATTACCTCAACCGCGTTATATCAAAATCAAATTGATTTTTCAACGTTTTTTTAGTTTCCTAAAAAGTGGTTGAGTAAAAATTTAGTTTCACATAATGCAAATCTTATGTGCAACTAAAGCAAGTGAAAAATTACAAAAAATTAAATAAATATAATAATATAACAATATTATAATATAATATAATAAGATTAATTCATTAAATAATTAAAAAAAAATTAAATAACACCCTCAACCGCGTTGTGTTAAAATCAAATTGATTTTTCAACGCACTTTTAGTTTCCTAAAAGATGGTTGGGAAAAAATCTATTTTAAATTTAGTTTTACAACATGCATATTCATTTACTACGTAAGCTAGCAAATAATTACAAGAAATTTACTTACCAAAAATAATCCAGCCCCAAAAAATATAAGCTTCAATTCATACCTGTTTCTACCCAGACAGTCTTTCCACGAAAATATATGCTCTGCTGTGACAATGATAGTTGATAACATCGACATTGTTTACTCCTACAAATTAAAAATCGTTATGAATATGTTTAAATTGCAAGTCTTATAATTTTAATATTCTTACCCGGAGCATTTATCAAAAGAACAAACTCATGAGTGGAATTGAACCCTTCACGAAACAAGTTCTTTTCCCACGTCTTCTTCCATGTGAAACAGATAGATCGTAAAGGGCTATATCAATTAGTTTTGAAAAAAGAAATTGAAGGTATCCCAGCAATGATAAGAATTCCGATTCCATAAAACTGAAAGAAAAAAAAACAGTTAAAAATCACAAGTAGAAAGCAAGTGCTAAACGACGATATATTGACAAACAAGTACTTACCAAAACACTAGAAGACGCTTAGTCCTGATTGGAAGTTATACTACTTGTACAAAATTATGTCGTCTACATAAATAAATAGAGCAGAAATATTTAATTCCTTCTCAGACGATGATCTGTCAGAACTAATTGATTTCACAACGTACGTTTAGTTTTCTGAAAAGTGTTCAAGTAAAATTTAATTAACATTTATTTTGCCAAAATAAAAATCTGATGTGACACTCACATAAATAATCACTTGAGAACACAAAAATAAGTTCCTCAACCACGTTGTGACGAAATCAAATTAATTTTTTAACGTACTTCTACTTTCCTAAAAAAGGTATTGGAAGAAAAAAAATTTTTTATTTATTTTTTCAATATGCAAATTTATCATGCAACTCTAGTTAGTAAAAAATTACAAAAAATAAACTAAATGAAGATAATAATATAACAATATTATAATGTAATATAAGAATATTAATAATTCTTTGAATAATTACAAAAAATTTGAATAACTCCATCAACCGCGTTGTGTCTAAATCAAAATAATTTTTCAACGCACTTTCAGTGTTCTGAAAGGTATTTGAAAAGAAAATTTTTTGTTAATTTATTTTTACAACATGCAAATGTATCATGCTACTCAAGCTTGAAAAAAATCACAAAAATATTAAATTAATTATGATAATTATATAACAATATTATAATATAATATAATAATATTAATTTATTGAATTATTACAAAAAATTCAAATAATTCCCTTAACAGCGATACATGAAAAGAAAATTGATTTTCTAACGCACTTTTACCTTCCCAAAAGGTAAAGGTGTTTCGGAAAAAAAATTATCTACACAATGCGAATTTATCGTGCCACTAAAGCAAGTAAAGAATTTCATAAATAATTATAATAATATAACGATATTATATTATAGTATAAGAATATTAATTCTTTTAATAATTACAAAAAGTTTAAATAACTTCCGTAACCGCGTTGTTTGTTTTGAAAAGTGTTTGGGAAAAAAAATTTTTTTTAAATTTATTTCTACAACATTCAAATTTATCAAGCTACTCAAACTAGTAAAAAATTACAACGAAATTGAATAATTTCTTCCACTCTATTGTATCAAAATCATATAGATTTTTCAACGCACTTTTAGTTTCCTAACAGGTGTTTCGGAAAAAATCTATTTTAAATTTAGTTTTACAACATGCATATTCATCTACTACGTAAGCTAGCAAATAATTACAAGAAATTTACATACCAAAAATAATCCAGTCCGAAGAAATATCAGCTTCAATATAAGTATCAAAATGAAATTGATTTTCCAACCCTCTTCTAGTTTCCTAAAAGGTATTTAGAAAAAAAATGATTTTTACAACATGCAAATTTATTATGCTTCTCATGCTTACAAAAATATTAAATAAATAATGATAACAATATTAAAATATTATGATATAATAAAATAATATTAATTTATTAAATTATTACAAAAAATTCAAACAATTCCCTCAAGAGCATTATATAAAAAAAAAATTGATTTTCTATCGCACTTCCAGCTTCCCAAAATGTGTTTGGGAAAAAATTTAATTTTACACATTGCGAATTTATCGTGCCACTAAAGCAAGTAAAAAATTACAAAAATTCAATGAATAATGATTCACAGATTCGGTAGAATCTGGCGCCAAGTTCCGTTCAAATCCGTTCTAAACGGAGCGCCAGACTACCGACTATGTTTACTGTAAGCAGAACGGTTTTTTGAGGCTGCGAAATTTTATTTAATTCTACGGTACTTTTTTAACCCAATTTGTTTATCATAACAGTAATTCATAATTTATTTCACCGTATTAATTAATTATATTCACTTATAACAATTTATTTACTTGAAATTATTAAATTTTATCAGCACATATTATAGCTCGCTCACAAATTTCGATCCTGACTTTTTTTTGATGGAGAAAGGTCAGCGCCACAGACTAGATAAAATAAAAATGTGTAGTAATCCTCCTATGAATAAGCAACTACAGTTAAAAAAAGTAATTCACAGCTTACATTTACGGCCGCCAGAGTGCACTGGAATTACATCTACATAAACTGTAGCTTCAAGGGGATAGTTTGCAGTGAAAAATGCAGTCAACACGAGATTTAAGTTGTAATCAATTGTAAATTTCCATTATAATTACAAAAAATACTAAAATCCGAACAAAAACAGTTCCACTGTAAAAAAAGTCGCGCCAAGTCTACGTTCATAAGACTATTAGGAAAAAAAAAATTTTTTTTTTCTTTACAAAAACATACAAAATAAAAAAATTAAAAAACCCAAGTAACCGATATGATTGTTTATGATTTTCGGAAATTAAAAAAAATTTTATTGTAAATTTAAAAATAAAAAAAAAAATTTTAGAACGTACTTGGTGTGCGTCATTGTGTATTTCAATTTTTTTAAAGTCCTAGTAAATAGATTTTACGAATTTCATCAAAAGTAAAATATTTTGCAACCACGCACACTAAATACGTTCTAAAATTTTTTTTTTAATTTTTAAATTTACAATAAAATTTTTTTTAATTTCCGAAAATCATAAACAATCATATCGGTTACTTGGATTTTTTAATTTTTTTATTTTGTATGTTTTTGTAAAGAAAAAAAAAATTTTTTTTTTTCCTAATAGTCTTATGAACGTGGACTTGGCGCGACTTTTTTTACAGTGAAACTGTTTTTGTTCGGATAATAATATAATAATATTATAATATAATATCAGAATATTAATTCATTCTATAATTCCAAAAAAATTTTAATAACTTCCTCAACCGCGTTGTGTCAAAATCAAATTGATTTTTCAACGCACTTTTAGTTTCCTAAAAGGTGTTTGCGAAAAAAAAAAATTTCTTCATTTATTTCTATAATATGCAAATTTATCAAACTACTTAAACTAGTGAAAAATTACAAAAAAATTAAATAATTTCCTCCATTCTATTGTGTTAAAATCATATAGATTTTTCAACGCACCTTTAGGTTTCTAAAAGGTGTATCGGAAAAAATCTATTTTAAATCTATTTTTACAACATGCATATTTATCTACTACGTAAGCTAGCTAATAATTACAAGAAATTTACTTACCAAAAATATTCCAGTCCCAAAAAATATAAGCTTCGATTCATACCTGCTTCTACCCAGACAGTCTTCGCACAAAAATATATGCTCAGCCGTGACAATGATAATTGATAACGTCGACATTGTTTACACCTGCAAATTAAAAATCGTTATGAATATGTTTGAATTGCAAGTCTTATAATTGTAATATTTTTACCTGGAGCATTTATCAGAAGAACAAACTCATGAGTGGAATTGAACCCTTCACGAAACAAGTTCTTATCCCACGTCTTCTTCCATGTGAAACAGATAGATCGTTAGGGGCTATATCTATTCGTTTTGGAAAAGGAAATGGAATGTATCCCAGCGATGATAAGAATTCCGATTCCATAAAACTGAAAGAAAAAAAATTAGTTTAAAATCACGAGTAGAAAGCAAGAGCTAAACAACGATATATTGACAAACAAGTACTTACCAAAACACTAAAAGATCCCTAGTCCTGATTGGAAGTTATACTATTTGTATAAAATGATGCCTCCTACATCAATAACTAGAATAGAGATATTTAATCCCTTCTCAGACGATGATCTGTCGAAACTACTTGATTTCACAACGTACATTTAGTTTTCTGAAAAGTGTTCAAGTAAAATTTAATCAAGATTTATTTTGCCAAAATGAAAATCTGACATTAGACTCACGCAAATAATTATTTAAGAATATAATAATAAGTTCCTCAACCACGTTGTGTCGAAATCAAATTGATTTTTCAACGTACTTTTGATTTCCTAAGAGGTATTAGGAAAAAAAAACGTTTTTTTATTTATTTTTACAATATGCAAATATATCATGCTAGTAAAAGATTCAATTTTTCCCTTGTGACATAATTGTTCGCAACGCACCCTCAAATATTTGCAAATTTTTGTATTAGCTCCTAAGAAATGATTATTTTTACTTTTAATTTTAGTATAATTCACCATACTCTGTAAGTCTGTATAAGAGATATCTGGCCCATCTTCCCCACGATTTGATGACGCTCACACGAGTTACCCGGATCTCTTTGTATCTATCAGAATTTAACAACTTTGTTTTTCTAACTTTCAAATTTGTAATATGGTGAAGTCACCATCACGTTTTCCGCTTAAAATCGTAAAAGTAAGACCTATAAGGCAATAGTTCAAACTACGCATAGGTTTATCCGGGTTTCGAAAAATCTAGAAACGCGATGACGCTTGTTTTCGACAAAATACCCTTGAGATCCCTTTCATTTTTCTGATTTAATTTCCCGATGAGTCCCATACAATCACCGATGTTGCTAACCCTATATAAATCGCCCGAAAATCATTTTCAGGCAGTTGATTTTCGACCAGGATACCACTGGTTAGCTCTGCGTCGATCGGCTCCGGGCAAAATAATTCTTCGGAAGCACAAAAACTCCGTAATATACGATTCAGTGCCTTGCTCGTGGTTAGGTTACACTTAGTAACACTAACGAGGTAAATTCATCGGTCATTCGATACATTGCCATAATTATATTCCAATTTTCTTTTGTTTTATTAATTTCCGCCATTGAGCGTTGACTTTTCCCGCGTAAATCGCGAAGTGTATTTTCCGCCGAAGAGCGTCGATTAGTTATAAGTTATTTTACAGCGTACAGTCGCGAAGAAACATTTATTTCCGCTAAAAGCATCGATAATATTTAAATTCATTATCTCAATTACTTAACTTCTCCGTGATACACGAGATACGGTGATTCGGTAGTGAACAATACCCATAGAAGGTGAGAGTCCAATAAAACTTGGGCCACTCTTAAAGAGCAGACTTCCAGGGTAAGCGTACAAAACAGATTTTCTAAAACTTATCTTTTACATCTAATACTTATGTTCATCTTTATGCCTATTTTTATTTACTATTTATAAACCCAAATTTGTAACCCGCTAACTGGTTTGTCTCAATAAACTCAAATAACAGAATAAATTCTTTGTATTTTGAGTTAAATTATATAATAAAATAAAATAAGATCTCCATTACAAGATAGAATTACGATTGAACAATAGAATAGGTTACTCGTGACCGAAGTCAGCAAGGATCCATCATCCTTACTCTCTCTAAGTTCACACTTAGAGATAACGTTCGAGCTTGTGTACCGCTCCACACTCCAACGCAATTTTTAATTTAGCTCCCGAACGGACAAAGTGATAACGTTCGGATATTTGAGATTTCTATTTCATATTCCTTGCGCCCATCACTCACTACGTTCGTGACAAATTTGGTGTCAGAAGTGGGATTCACGCTGATTTTTCTGTTGTTAAAATTTTATTTTGAGATCTAAATATTATCAAAATTCAGCTATTTTGAAAAATTAATTTCAGAAAATATTGAATCTTTTCTAATAAAAGAAAAAAAAAATTTTATTAATTAAATTATATCGAAATATATTTTCATCACTCAATGTCGATCTATGTTATAAAATTGTAGAGAATATATTATCTATTTTACTTTCAATTTCAACGAAAAACAAGTTCTTATACCTCTAGTTTTCTCAGAATTTAGAATTCAAATCAAGTTTCACCTTTCAAGGTATAACATCATCTTAGGTCAGAAACCATAAAAAGTTATAATATCTGAACTCGTTTTAAATCTGACTTGTTTTATTAAACTTTTATCAGGAACAATATCAAAATGGGTCACGAAGTTGAGATTCAAAACCTTACCCACCACCAAAACATAACAAATGCAATTATAACAACTATGGGCGAATCCATGTTGTTACATCAAGTACTATTGAGAGTCCCTACTTTTGATGGCAGAAATATGCCTTTAAAATCATTTTTAGAAGACGTAGAAAGCGCATTAGATGATTCTCCTATAGGGCTTCACCCAACACTTTTGAAAAACATAAAATCTAAACTTAAAGGTTTAGCCAGAGATGCTATTCACAGTAAGGAAATTGCAACTTTTAATGAATTAAAGAATGCTTTGAAAGAATATTTTTCTAGTAAGAAATCATACCCGCAGTATTGTGCTGATATACAATCAGTACGATTAAATCAGGAAGAATCTGTCCTTAGCTACTACAACCGCATTAAAACCCTCGTTGGCAATGCTGTTTCTTGTTCAAACGAGAAATTTAACAACGTTCAAGAAGTCGCTAGTATGAAAAAACTATTAGACGGGCTAGCATTAGAATCATTCAAACGCGGATTACCTGACGACCTTGTTTACGCAGTATCAGTTCAAAACCCAGGTAATATCGAAGACGCATACAAATTAGCCATGTGCATAGAAGAAGATTTGAAAGGTAGTAGTGCTCGTAATTCCAACTACCTGCGGTACACCCAAACTCAAGACTAATCAAACAATTCGGAACGCCCCACTCGCGTGGTCAGTTTTAAAGATGAAGAACGAAGAGGTACAATCCCTCACTCTTTTAATAGAAGCGACGTTACGTACCCTAGAAACAATTTCAATCAAAGTTCAGAATACAGTAAAGATCCGAATAATCAGAATAATCCGAATAATTCAAATCGTTATAACAGAAGACGTTCTCCTAATAGACAATACCCACCTCAATATTATCCTCCTCAGATGGGTTATCTACCCCCTTTTCCTTACCCTCCATACGTTCCTCAATACTATCCCTCACAACTGCCTTATCCTGCTCCTTATTACCAGGATTCGCCTTACTTCACTAATACTTATAGAGACAGATCAAAATCACCAATACCTACCAATCAAAGTACTGAGTCTTTAAACTCTCAGGGTGCTCGTCGAACAGACGCCCCGACGAGCGAGCCCCTCTTATCGCGTCAATCTTCGACAATCAAATTTCTAACAGCCGAAAATATATTCACTGGTCAGCAACCTCAGGCAGAGGACCAGTAGTTGTATTAAAGGCCCCTGAACTAAAAGGCGGTCAAGGTCGTTTTCTCGTAGATACTGGCGCCGATATAAATATTATTAAACTAGAAGCTTTACATCCTCGTTCAATAATCGCCGCTCATGAGGCACTAACAGTATCCGGCATCACAAGTAATAAAGTAAATACAGTAGGCTCAACCGAACTCACTTTCTTTAAGAAACCTCAAAAGTTTCACGTTTTTCAAGATACATTACCGATAACTACTGATGGAATTATAGGTGTTGATTTTCTGGAGAAGGAAAAGGTTGAAATTTCGTTTCATCATAACACCATTGTCGCAGATTCAAGACCTATTTCTCCAATTTATTTTGAACCCTCAAAACCAAGTACACCTGTCTCTGTTGACCCACATCCTATAGAAAATATACCTGTTTGGGACGAAGAACCCACAATTTTTACTGTTAAAGCTCGCACTCGAGCCTGTGTAAATTTAAAACTAAAACCGAGTTTAATCACCGGTTACCTGCCGCGCATTCGTACGGAGCATGAACACATTTATATGGGAGAGAATTTAGTTACTAATTTTGATAATACATGTCACGTTTTTGTTATTAATGCATATGAAGAGGATATGAAAATCCAGATCCCTCCTCAAGAAATCTTCCCCTTCGAAAGTGATGAATTTTCTGAAGATTTCTTTAGTTCAGATTCAAATTCGGAATCCGGGGATGAAAATTTAATAGATAATCGAGATAGAGTTAGTAAAATCATAGATAATTTGAATATCGATCATTTAAACACTGAAGAACGCGATAAAATAATCGAATTAGTAAAGGAATACCCGCAACTTTTCCAGCTACCTGGCGATCCTCTCACTACTACTCCCGTCATTTCCCACTCCATTCATACCACGGATGACGTACCTGTCTCTGTGAGACAGTATCGTTACCCTCCTGTCCATAAAGAAGAAATCACTAAACAGGTAGATAAACTACTTAATGATGGTGTTGTGGTAGAATCGAATTCACCTTACAGTTCTCCACTGTGGATAGTACCCAAGAAACCAAACAGTAAAGGTGAAAAGAGATGGCGATTAGTTATTGATTTTCGCGCGTTAAATGCAAAAACAATTGGCGACGCATATTCACTACCAAACATTATTGAGATTCTTTATTGCTTAGGAGAAGCAAAATATTTCACAGTAATAGATTTGGCTAGTGGTTTTCATCAAATTCAATTAGACCCTAAAGATTGCGAAAAGACAGCTTTTTCAACCCCTAACGGTCATTATCATTTTGTGAACATGCCGTTCGGTCTGAAAAATGCCCCTCCTACTTTCCAGCGAGGCATGGACAGAGTACTTGTTGGACTAATCGGTGTATTTGCTATAGTTTATATGAACGATATTATTATCTACTCAAAGGATCTTGACGATCACTTTGTACGCGTAAAGAGAGTTTTTGACCGACTGGTTACAGCCAATCTTAAATTGCAACCCGATAAATGCAAATTTTTGAGTACGGAAGTAGCTTATTTAGGACATATTATTAGCGAAGAAGGAGTTAAACCCGATCCTAGGAAAACAGAAGCTGTATCTAACTTTCCGGCCCCCAAAAACCCTACTAATATCAGGCAATTTCTCGGACTCGCAGGCTACTATAGACGTTTCATTGAGAACTTTTCTGGTACGGCAAAGCCATTGTCGAACCTTCTAAAAAAGGAAGAACCATTCGTATGGACTGATGCCCATCAGAAGAGTTTTGAAGACCTTAAAAACGCTCTATGTACTTCCCCAGTACTACAATTCCCGAATTTTAACGAACCTTTCATTTTAACTACTGATGCATCTGATTATGCACTAGGCGCGGTCCTTAGTCAAGGTAAAATCGGTGAAGATAGGCCCATTGCTTATTTATCTAAATTATTCAAGGCTGCTGAATTAAATTATACTACCACAGAGAAAGAATGCTTAGCAGTTATTAATGGTATTTTACATTTCAGACCATATCTCTATGGTCGTCATTTTACTCTTGTCTGTGACCACGAGCCCTTAAAATGGATCGATTCTGTGAAACCCCCTGTCCAACGACTTATAAGATGGAGAACTAGACTTAGAGAATACGAGTATTCTTTTTGTTATAAGCCAGGTAGGTTAAATGTTAACGCCGACGTTTATTAACTGTTAAATGTTAAATGTTTATCCCTCTTCCCTCCTCTATAACCGCGGCCGTTAAAGCAAGGCACACGAAACAAAATACGAAACAAGATGCAAAACAAGATACCAGCGTCCCAAAACCTTTACAACCAGATTTTGAAATTCAAAATCCATTTCAAATGAAGAGCCGAGTTCAACGAACCCCCGTGAAAAAGAAAATCAATACAATTAAACCTGCAAGTAAACCGATACGCCCGCTTAAATTCACGAACCCCGTGGATCCTCCGGAACCTCCTGACCCTCCTGATGAT